>NW_026067949.1:31354415-31363283 GCF_014885135.2 Alexandromys fortis
AGGCTAGAATCTTCCCGGTAAGCGCACCTTGGGGTGCTTACACGCATTATTAGAAATGGGCTAGTCCAGGTGCGAGAATTAGCCTGTAAGGGTTAGAGTTCATGGGCCAAGCAGTTCTTAAATGAATACAGTTTGTGTGTTGTTATTTTGGGCATGAGCTAGCCAAGCGGCCGGGGTGTTGGGGACGCAGCCCCGCCACCCTTATTTCAACATCTGTCAATTCTAGAGTTTTGAAAGTTGTTTACAATGCACTTCCTGATTACTTAGGTAATATATCCTTCTGGAGTCTTTGATGAAGTTGAAAAATAGATTGTTATGATTATAATTTTATGATTATAATTTGTGTCAGTAGACCACAAACTTTGTACTATAAAATAATGGAAATAGGTTAATTATAGATGTAAGAGATAGCTAGCAATATGCTTAAGCTACTGGCCAAACAGTATTGCCAATAATATAGTTTTTGAGTGATTATTTTGGGTCTAAACGGCCAGGAGCAAATGAGTAACTTCCACCTACCAATGGTCCATTGGATGACATCATGGAGGGCCTCAAATATCCTCAGGCTTTTCTCACTTCCTAGCATCATACAAGCATATCTTTATACCAATCTTAATTGCCACATGCACTTTTTCTTCCTAACATCCTTATACACTCAATGTCCATGAAGCACCTGGGGCAGGTTGGTCTGTACACACGTGCCTCTTGGCTTACACCTTTACTTGCCAATAAGTCCCTTGCTGCAATTTCTTAGGAGTTAGCTGTGTCTCCAGATCCAGATGCCTACCTTCACATCCCCGTAGCCTTCATACTCTGTAGGAGCATCACCTGCATCCTCTGTCTACTAGCCTGTGAGTTCAGTAATGCTGCCTCATGGACCATTGCAGCTGAAGCTCTTAGTCCAGTGTGTGCCACATTAACACAACTGGCTCCCATTGGCAGCCTCATTTCAGCACACCTCTGTGGTCCACTCTATCCAGCTCTTTAGGACCTGTCTTCTTGCACATAGGACAAAATGACCTCCGGATCAGGCAGGAAAAAGCAACAAGGTGATGCTGGCAGCAGAGACCCAGCCATAATGGGGGAATTCCAGGTTGGAGTTGGGGCAACAAAGGGGACTTGACTGCAGACAACTGCATGGCTTCAACTTGTGTCAGCTGCCTGTCAGCCTTCCCTTGGTCGCTCCAATGTGCCTGGAATACTAGAGCTTCTCTTCCAAAGGCTACACAGAAGAATATGGGAGTCAGATTGCCAACCTCCAGTTCAGCTAGTAGGTTATGCTCTCCATTTGGTTTTGAACCTAAATTTTTGGTCTACATTTTCAGCAACCCATTCTTGGTGTTGAACAGGAGTCTTATCAACAAGATGATCAGAACGACCACCATCCATAGAGTACTGACTGTAAGTCCTATACCATACTAAAAAGTTTTTGACTTATTTCACGTAGTCCTTGCTTCAAACTTTTACCAAGGTTACTATCCCAGCTTCACAGATGAAGGAATGGAGTTTGAGTAACTTGCCAAAGGCCACACAGTTAAAAGGAGCTAGAAGCTAGTTGGAATTTAAAACAGTCTCTGTCTTAGCCATAACACACACAATATATATATATATATATATATATATATATACCAAGGTTAAAGATATATATGGAATATAGAGAACATTATGATAGTAAAAACCCTAGGAAAATATCTAGCCTCAAATTAGATGTGCGGTCATGATGGTGAGTAACTTACTGGGACTTATCTAAAAGGCTGGGAATCTGATTGAACTCTTGATAAGTGTGCAGCCTTTGACAGACTTAGGTTGTAGTAAAAACAACCACAGACCTAGAAACCATGTTGGAAGCTGACCCCAATTAACACCACTGGACACAGGCGGCTTGGCTATAATATCATGTAACAGCTACAACATCCTCAAAGCTCTGGGTTCTGTTTTCCAGGGTCACTGATGACAGTTTTGTTTTCAGAACAAACAGCTAGAATGGGATAAGGATTCCCAATAGATTCTTGGTCCCCAGAGGTCTCTATGATATACATTTTAAGTGGTACGAATAAATACAGCCATTTCATTTGCCAAATGGTCTATCCATCATTTTGGTTCAAAAAAAAAAAAAAAAAGAAAGAAAGAAAAACCCAATTAGGTATAGTCACCCAAGTGAGGAGAGTTCTGAGTGGAGAAAAACTCCACTCCACTAAAAAGACAGTGAGACAAATCTACTTCTCTGTGGTTTTAAGAGGTCCTGGGGTGAAAGGATTAACTCTGACATCTGGGCAAAGATTTGAACCTTTGGTGGAAGAAAAGCTTATGGCTTAATTTTGTGAGGCTCAGCATGGATCTTTTGTGGGCCTGTAGTGAGATCAGGTCTGCTGAAATTGGATTTGAGCTCCTGATACGAGGACCTGAGAGGAAAGTGCAATTATGAACAACTGCATCATATCAGTGTTAGCCCTCGGGAGGCCGGGTCCCAGAGAATATCCCAGGCTGGATAATCAAATCTTGTCTGACCAGTTCTGCCCAGCAACTGAGCTGACCCTAGACTATATGGAGCTCAGAGAGTAGCTTTTAGAAGTCGGTTGGCTCCCTACAGTCTGTCATGTGGGTTCTGTGGACAGCATGCAAGTCATTAGCCTTGGTGGCGACCATCCTATCCACTGACCCACCTCACTAGCCCATGTATTGTATATTTCAAACTATCTGAGAAAATAACTTTAAATGCTCTCTCTGCAAAATGTGGAAGATCCAGGCAGTGATGGTGCACACCTTTAATCCCAGCACTTAGGAGGTAGGAAGTCAGATCGCTGAGTTTGACACCAGCCTGATCTACATAGAGCCAGCCAGGAAAGCCAGGGCTACACAGAGAAACCCTATCTCAAAAACAAATAAGTAAACAAAAACAAACAAACAAAAAAGAAATAAATGAAGTGACAGATATACTAACTTCCATGATTTTATCATGGTACAATGTGTATATGTACTGAAATTATATTCCATGCATATCTATAATTATTGTTATAAATTAATATTACAAATTAACTAATATTAATAGTCTCAATAGCCATACTGTTAAAGTTAGTTCTGCCCTCTTCCCTAACTCTCATCCTCCTGTCTTTTCTGTCCCTTGCCATGTTTTGGCACATTTCCTAGTGGGTTTAGAGAATTTTTTCTTGTTCTCCATGCTAGCCTTTGGTCATGAATTTGGGGAGCGGGGTATCATATCCTTGCTTTTAAGACCAGCTGGCTACCCAGGAATTGTCCTAGGGTTGCTTGTGTGCCTGTCAGTACAAATTCTGCTCGGATATATTTCCTGGTGGACATCGCAGCAGTCTCTTGAGGGCAATGTCAGGCCATATAGAAATGTCGCTTTACCTCTGCTCAATAACAGCAGACTGGAACGCAAAGACACTCCGCTAACTGTCTCCAGTTCCAAGGGTAGCCTATCAGAACTTCCTGTTCTGCATCCGCTTCGCTGTTACCTGTCTTCGTGAGATTTTATGTTCACATAATGGATGTGAAATGACCTATCTTAATTTAAACTTGTATCTATGTGGTTACTAATGAAATTGATGGTCTTTTACTATGTTGATAGTCACGTGTATTTCCCACCTGAGTTGCTTTGTCCTGCTTTGGCACACTTTCCGGTGGGTTGGGAGTATTCTTTTTCATTTTCAATCCCAGTCTTTTGCCATACACATGGGGTTGGTCTTTGCACTCTCGCTGGAATTTCTGGCGAAAATAGGTTCTTCATTTTAATAAAGTGAAACTTACTTCTCTCCTACCCGCTTTTGTGTTGTTCAGGTCTGTAGAAAAGGGTAAGATCGTCTGAGTGGGAAAACTTCCAGTCTTTACAGAGTGAACAGGAGACAGCTGTGTGGCCTCTGTAGAGGGACAGCATTCTTAATGTTGCAGAGGCCGCAACACAAGCAGCGGCAGCGGTGCGAAGATGCACCTTCAAGAGTCGAGGAGACTTTGGGGGAGAGGGTGCTTAAGCGCTGGCCTCTTTGATTGTCATTCTTTCTCTTGGAGAAGTGGGTTCCTCTGGGCTGCTGGTAAAGATGTCTTAGAACAAAGAACCATCATCAGGGCCCAGCCAGTCCCCTTTGCCCCGGTGGCCACCACCTTCCCAGCAAGGAGCAGAGGGACCCACTGTGATCTCTCTGCTGCTGGTTCTTTGTTCAGAGCTCAGCCCGGGGGAGGGGGGTGGGATCTGTTTCCGTTCATCTTAACTGTGGCAGAATGCTCCAGGATGTCTATTCTTTTGGGTACATATGGAATTTCCTGGACTTCAGTTGATTGCTGGGGATGGGGGCTGACTCCATGCAGCTACTTCCAGGCAACCCTGTTTTTCCTTTCCTGAACAAAAAAAAAAAAAAAAAACCTGTATTAACAACATATTTTAGGTGGAGCTACAGGG
The DNA here is from genome assembly GCF_014885135.2 of Alexandromys fortis. NCBI lineage: Eukaryota > Metazoa > Chordata > Mammalia > Rodentia > Cricetidae > Alexandromys > Alexandromys fortis. The sequence continues at coordinate 31,358,830 of NW_026067949.1, forward strand.
TCACACGTAGTTTCTTTCTTTCTTTTCTATCTTTCCTTTCTTCCTTTTCTTTCTTTCCTTCTTTCCTTTTGCCATACATTTTCAAACCATGCTGTCTCTCAAGAACACGCACACACACACACACAGCTGTCAACAATCCCACCATTTATGATATCATTTGGATCTCTCGTTTTATACAAGCATTTGGAGCCTTTTCATCTTTATCATTTCAAGCCCTCCTCCTTTTCTCCCTGTGCAGTTTCATGAAGCTTCTTCTATCTCCCCCCCCCACCCCCCCCGCGTCTCCATTTCTGGCTCATTATTCCCTTCTTCATCTCTATCAGCATCTTCTCACCACAGCCGAATGCCCCAGGGGACTGGGATGCTGTGGAGCTCTGCCATGATGAATGGCTTTCTTTCCACTCCCCACTAACTGGCTGGCTTCCACCGAGGGCAGCTAATGCCTTTGTTGCTACTGGGGAAATTAGATTAGGTTACCACTGTTGCTGCTTATCTCGTTCCAGAATCAAAGATCCAATTCACACATCCCCCGGCAATAAATCTGAGAGACTATTACCCAGCAGCCCTAGTCATTGATTAGTGGGTATTTCCTGATATGTGTCATCTGCAAGGCAATGCCTTGGTTCCCAACCTGTCTCTAAGGCTGTTTAGGAATTACTGAGTCTCTTGTTTGGTTACTGCTTATAGACAGCTCTTTCTTTCCAGTCTAATATTTGAAGCATATCTCCATTTCTCAATATTCTGCGCCCTACCCCTCCCCCTCCACCCCACCTCTGACCCTTTCCCAGCATGCCTAGTTTATGGCACAGCTGAACTTAAGCTCCCACCTGTCTGCTGATTCTGATAGCACTGAGGCACGGTTAGTTTGGTTCTTAGAGCAAACCATATCCAATCAGATGCTTCTGCCTCCCTTCCACAGGTCCAGCTGGCCATGCCACAGACAGCTAAAAGAGATGAGCTGAGGACACAACACCCTCGGAAATGCTCTAACTCCCCCGACAAGGCCCACATGGTGATGGGACATGGCCACAGCTGTTCTTCAACATCGGGGTCTGTTGGATCGAAGCCCTTGTGCTTTTCTAGGCAGATAAGCATCAGGTATTTATAATTTTGCAATTTGGTCTGCATTGAATAACAGGCTGTACCTTAAGATCTGAGCAGGGTTGGAGTTGGGTTATAATTTCTGCAAACACTGAGTACTTTCAATGAACAAGATGTGCGTGTATGTGTGTGTCTGCCCACACAAACTTGCAACAGAAACTGAACCTAGTGCCTTAAATGCACTAGGTAAGTTCTGGATTACTGAGCTACCAAATCCAGCCTTCATTTATTCAAAAAACTATTGCATGTCCTGGGTGTTATCATCTATGCAAGCTATCTAAATCTGAGGTGGGGGATTGTACATCTGCTAAGTCATTCAGTTAACAAGGCAGAGGAGACGTCAAACAGGGACTTAACTAATGCAGAAAGGCATAATGTCCCTTACTTTCCTTGTTGCTGTGACAAATTGCCTGTGAAGAGCAATTTGAGGAAAGTAGGGTTTGCTTTGGTTCAGGGTGTGAGGGTGGGAACAGTGCATCACAGTGTGGCTGTGGGAGCATGAGGCTAGGCACACTGCACATGCAGTCAGGGAGTGGAAAGGGATCAACAGTGGTGTTCACCTCCCTTTGTCCTCTCCATCCAGGACCCCAGCGCACAGAACGCCGTCACCTCCCTCTCCATCCAGGACCTCAGCGCACAGAACGCCGTCACCTCCCTCTCCATCCAGGACCTCACTGCACAGAATGTTGTCACCTCCCTCTCCATCCAGGACCCCAGTGCACAGAATGCCGTTACCTCCATCTCCGTCCAGGACCGCAGTGCACAGAATGCCATCACCTCCATCTCCATCCAAGACCCCAGTGCACAGAACGCCGTCACCTCCCTCTCCATCCAGGACCCCAGTGCACAGAATGCTGTCACCCTCCATCTCCATCCAGGGCAGAATTCTATGGAGTGCTCTGAAAGAAGGCCCAGGAAGACAAATTCACGGAAGGCTGGAGTAGCCATGAGCGGCAGAGTAGAAGGAAAGATTTCTTAAAAATTACATAACCGCATGCTTTTTCAGATCAGTTTTGTTTGTTTTAAGATATATTTGGAATGCCTCGTGTCTTTTTTGCACAGCGACCTTGTAATCGTCCCTGTCTCTTGCCAGTGCCAGTGTATACGCTGGCAAAGGCAGCACTCTCTCCTTCTAAACCTAAGTTCCACAACACGGGATCACTTCACATCCTGTGTCAGAATCCACACGCGTGTGTAACCGAAACAGCTTTGCTCCGTAATCCATGGGCAGGTTGACAGTGCACCCTGCTTTCTGTATCAGAGCTAAGGTTGTTCTGGTTATGTTCTGTAAACAGACCTTATAACCTACAGAGACTGATCTCCAAACATCAACAGACGGGGACACTGAGTCTCGGTGGCACGCTGGGTTACTATCCCGCCTGGTCCTTCTGTGAGCATACTGGGCTCGTGAAGTGTCTCAGCGGCAGACCTAGGGAGGAAGCCTTCCCATTGCTCCTGACCCAAGCCTCTGCAGTCAAGGACAGCTTATCAAAGAGGCAGGATGTTCCTGTGCTGTTCTCTTTACAGTAGAAGACCCATGTGGGAAGAAGCGGTGCTTGTGGGAGAGTCACCCACTACACAATGGGTCTCGCCCAAGTTCAAAGGATGCCAGAGCAGGACTGCTTTCTCACTAAAGCCACCCTCCCTCTGGGTGTCTTCTTTGGTTGCTCACTAAAATCACGTTGGAAGTCTTTGGCAAGAACAAGGTCCGGGCTATGACCAATTTGACGCCCCCCCCCCTTTTTTTTTTAAAGTGGGATGTTTTTGGAAAAGTTCCCCAGCTGATTTTAATGCAGAGCTCGATGTAGTGCAGAAGGTATCTCTTAAAATTTTTCTCACTAATCCTTGCCCCTGGCCTGGAATAGCTCCCTTGAAGTCAGAGAGATGGCCCTTCTATCTTGCTCCTCTGGCTGTCCTAGCTCCTATTAGCCTGCATTTATCCCCTGCTCAAAGCTGCACTCACTGAGTGCTGGCTCATGCCTGACTCATAGCTGTGTCCAGGGTGTAATAAATCTTCACAGAACACCCTTTGCTTGGATGGCTCCTCTCTCCAAACCATGCAGGCTTTCCGGGATCTACTGTGATGCTGCTGTTGTTCCTGATAAAGAGGATTTAAATGCTCCCCAGGTCAGTTCTACAGAGGACAGGAGAGACTCCCCCTGGGGTTTCTGCATCCTTGTCAGTGAAAACAGCAGTCCTGAGAGACTGTGTAGCTGTGGATGGGCTTTCTCCCCCACCCCCCCACCCCTTTTCACTTTCTGCATCTCCTCTGGAGTTTGAAATCCTCCGGAGTTTCGGATCAGGCAGTGTCACCCAGGGTGCAGAACTCTGGAGAGGAAGCAGGGAAGAACTTCCCGTCTTTTGGTGGCCATCAATGTGCTATCTGCAAGGGCCTCACCTTTCCGTTTTCGCTCGCTGGGAATGACAGCCTTCTGAACTCAGTTAACACCCTCTGCTCTTTTCCCCCTTGGGGATTATGTAAGAACTCTTTCTATATAGGAAAAAAGCTTGTCCTTGAGCCTTTCTGGGGATGACTTTGTATAAATATAAGATACCTTTTGTTACTGTTTGTGGCCCAAGGGATTAGCAGAAAGAGGTTGGGAACCAGCAGCGCTCGTTTTTAGAGGCAGAAAATAGCTGTTGGAAAAACAAGCTGATGTGCGGAGCACAGTGTTCTTACCCAGCGGACAGAATTATCTTTCCCAGGCAGCCATGAACACAAAACACCTGGTGCACACGTTTCCTGACCCTTCACATATTTTGAAAACAAGAGACCTTTACCCTGACCTGTGAAGCCACGATCCCTGTGAACTTCTGTCCGCAGACTCGGACGATTATCTCTGCCTGCTTCTGTGGGTTAAATGGTAAACAAGGTTGATTCTCCCTAATAGGTCATCGCTTTTCCTGCCACCCCCTCAGATCTTATCAGATCTGAACCCTCTGCTTCTTCCTACCACTGCAGTCCCCAGATTGGGACCCACTGCTGCCCAGGATGAAGGAAGTCAGGGATATTCTTGCAACCAGCCTGGCTTTGAGTTGGGTACCACTGAGGAGATGGGGTCTCAAGACTTGATCGCTACCCAGGAAAGAGAGCAAACCAAATTCACTGAAACCCTCAGGGCATGATGCAAATGGATTAACCATAAGACTATTGTTTACCTGGAAGCAAATCTTTCCTATCAGAAGGTGAAACTAGGGTAGGAGACCTTCATGAAGGGAAAGAGCACGACGCATGCGCGGCGCACCTGAAAGCGGCTCAGATGAGCGGAAGAAAACTTGAAATAGATTGAAAGGAAGGAAGGAAGGAAGGAAGGAAGGAAGGAAGGAAGGAGGGAGGGAGGGAGGGAGGGAGG
>NW_026067949.1:31363668-31370567 GCF_014885135.2 Alexandromys fortis
GGAAGGAGGGAAGGAGGGAGGGAGGGAAGGAAGGAAGGAGGGAGGGAGGGAGGGAGGGAGGGAGGGAGGGAAAGAAGGAAGGAAGGAAGGAAGGAAGGAAGGAAGGAAGGAAGGAAGGAAGGAAGAGTGGAAGAAGCAGTGGGCAGCCAAGGCTTGGTTGAGCATGCCCACAACAGATTAGATGCTGTTGTGGGGTCCAGAAAACCAGAGTGATATCAGAACGCCACTCAGCAGCTATGTGGCTCTGAGCAAGTCCTGTAATGTAACCTTCCCACGAGCCACTCTCTTCCATAGCGCCAGCTAGTCCTGAAACTTACACCGTAATTTAGGGAAAGAACTGAAGGAGTTAAAACAAATACTGGCAAAGCACGAACGAGGCCTGCATGGCTCGTTCAAACGGTGGGTGTTACTGTTGTGATGCTGAGGAAAACATGAACATTTTCCCCGGAGGCAAGAATTCGTGTCTCCATTTCCTTCCTTCCTCCTCATTCTCTGTCTCTTCTTTCCTCTTCCCATTTCCTTTCCTTCTGTCCCCTCCCTCCCTTCCTCCCCTCTCCCCTCCCCGTAGTACAGGGGATAAACCCACGACCTTGCACGCGCTCGGATGCACTCTACTCCGAGGCTCCTTCTCCAGTTGAGGGATTAAGGTACTGCTCAGAGAGATGCCCAGACTTTTATTCAAAGCCCATCTATTCCTGCATCACCAACATATCTAGTCAGTGTGTTACCTGGACCGGCCCTTTACTCTAGAACTGTTTAGGATCTTCAGCTAGAGGAAGGCAGAGGCTGGGAGAGAGTCCCAACAGAATCAGGAGCTAAAGGCACAGCAACCTAGAACCAGGGCCTGCGAGTCCCAGAGGGCTACAAATAAAAAGTCCAAATGATTGCGTTTACAAGGATGCCCCAAGTCAATGAAAAAGAGTTAATCAGCTGTTTCTGGCTTTCTGTGCTTGAGAACATAGGCTGATGTGATTTGTACTTTAAAAAAAAATCATCTGAGATTTGGAGAGTTACAGTGAGTGAGTAATTGCGGGTCATCTCTGTTCCCCATTGTCTCCTCTGTGGATGCTGGCGGGACAGTGGGGGGTTGTCAGCTGCACCCCTGAAACCAACACCCAGGGCCCTCTTGGCCTTCCAGGGCTAGCATGTAGCATCAGAGCTGCTTAAAAGTTCTGAGAGTCTTGGTTGTACCGCAAATGTGAACCGAATGACCGGAGCTGGCAGAAACCTTCGATAACCACACTGTTTACACATAGCTCACTAGGGAAAGAGTTCTAGCCTGGCACTAGGCAAATGGAATTCAAGTGTCTCCTGTCTTTAGCATCCCTGTGACCCCGAGAAAGTCATTTATCTCCTGTGAACCTGATGCCTTAATCTGCAGAGGAGACATGCTGATTGTCATATAGCAGGGCAAGCCACAGCAATGTATCATATGACGTAGTATTATACTGAGGATGGCAATGGTGTCTCATCACCCCACTATGGGGAATAAGTGAGACTGTGTTTGTGAAGTTGCTTCCTAAGGGCTAACAAAAAGAGGTGGAAAAATTGGAAAAGCACTCCTTTGACACCTTCTGTCCAGCAAATCTCCCCAGTTTTTCTAAATACATAAACTTGGTGAGACATCCGTGGGCAGCATTTTCTCTTAGGATCTTTCTGTCCTGTTCGTGACATGTGGCCTCCTGTGCTGCCCTCCCTGCGACTGACCTGTCCCCCATTTCCCACTCCTGTTTTAGAATGCCTGCTTGTGGGGACTGGGCTTTCTGAGGAAGGACGTTGCACAATCAGAAGGCCGATGGGCCAAGCCTCTTACATTGTTCTCCTGGCCCACTTTCAGGAATGTGTCAGGGGGTGGGAGAGATGGGCAGAACAGAGGGTACTAGGCACCAGCCACCAGGTAACCAAATGTCCAAGCATTCCTTCCCACAATCTAATGAGGACATCAATCTTCAGTAAGTCCAAGGACCTGGGGTCCACAGGGGTGAGCTTTTCTGAACGACTTCAAGAAGCCGAAGAAACAATGACCAAATTTCAGACCGTGGAGCTGGAGACAGAGAGTCCTGGGGCTTGATGATGTGGGTTTTCAACAGGGATTTATCATGCCAATAGCAGCCCTCCCTAAATCATGGGCCTCCAGCTCTGTGGCGTTCCCAATCCAACTCACACTGGACAAGGGAACCGCTTGCTTGTGGCTCTATCAACTCTCTGCTCGCTAATGTCTGGTAGGAGCTTGTAGTCTGCACAGTGGCAGTATTTACACCATGAAAATAAGTAGTTGACACAGTAAGGCTGTCCCCCCCCCTACCCTGCCCCCCAGGATCGTCTTATTGTCTTATAGGTACACCACCACTTAACTTTGTGTCCAGAAGTCAACAGGATGTACAGAAAGATAAAATAGATTTCAGAAGGGTGGCGTGTTGCTCTTGAATTTCCACATAAGACACCTGTGCGTGCGTGTGTGTGTGTGTGTGTGTGTGTGTGTGTGTGTGTGTGTGTAGGGGGAGTCTTGTATGGAAAATCATCAGGAATTCCATTCTTTACAGTTCCCGTCTTCACATAGTTATTTGTTTTTCTTTAGGCAGATGCGGTCACCACAGACTTGAGAAACATCTGAGGCATGCTTACATCCTTGGCATTGTCTACTTGATCGCATCCCCCACGAGTGTTTCCCAAACTGTGTCCGCTGCAAGCTCACCGCCTGCTTTCTCAGAGCATGAGGTAGCCCACCTGAGGACATGCTGCTCCCAACGTTCAGGAATTGTTTTTAAACAGCTGGATTCTGTTAAAAGCGGCTCATCTCCATATGAAAATGTAGTTTCCTTTCCCTTTTTCCATAACAAGTTGTAGCATTAATGGAGGAACACGGGTGATGAAAACACAGGTAGGTGCAATATTGACTTCTGGCGGCCTCGTTCCTCACACTGTGTGGTGGCTATAGCTGATTGTCTCCATCATTCTTTTCCTTCCCTTCCTTCGAGGCCAAGAGGAACGAGAGGGGGCTGGAAGTGAGCGTTTAGACAGCACCAGCCATCTCTTAGGAAGCCTCATTTAATTATCATAGCCACCGTGCGAGGATGTTAACATGATTTTCATTTTTTCAGAGAAAGGAAGTTGAGGGTGACACATGACTGCACCAGCAATCATGTTTATTTTGGCTTGCCATAATCAGTTTATAAAAGAAACAAGTTAGGGGCTGGAGAGGTGGCTCAGTGGTTAATAGCACATGCTTCTCTTTGAGAGGACCTGGGTTCAATTCCCGGCATGCGCACCCCCCCCCCCAGAGAGAGAGAGAGAGAGAATATAAACTGATGTTATTTAGAAATTAAAAAGGAAATGATGATTGTGATGATGTCCATTCCAGCAAGTTCACAGTGAGAGAAGACGACCACTTTCCTGGAGATGTCACGCTGGCAGTTCACACTGGCGTATTGTCTGCAAGACAGTGTCCCACCCCCTGTTTAGAACTTTAGCTCACTCCCTATGGGTTCCTGGAATACATCTCAGTACAAGAGCATTGAACCTTTAGGTTGTGATGGTAGAAATGGCACTGGTGCCCACACTAAGCTTTCCTAGAGCTCGCCAAAAGTTTGCCAGTGGACTTGCTCAGAAGATCCACACAGAGCAGCTGAGATTGGCTGAGACCTCAGGTTTGCTTACTAGCTTGCTTGTTTTAGGTTCTGTATGAGCTAATGAAGAGATATTGCATTAATTATTGCACACTATCCTTTTATACACTCATGTTTATGTTTCTCTACGTCTCAGTTTCTTTTGGGCAATAATTCATTTAATATGCTTTTTAAAACTTGCAGCTACATAAATAGTAGATAGTCACAATTGAAATATATTGAGAAATTATAATGCAAAAATGATACAAACATAAGAAATCATTTTTAATTGTATGCTTTAAAAATTGATGACCTAGGAACCTAACACTGGTACTCAAACATCTTTAATACATATGGAATTATATGACATAGTAAATAAAACAGCTCTTGATAATTTCCTTCATAATCCTGAAGTATAATAGAAAAGAGGAGAAGAAAACATAGCTGTATGTATTCTGCATGCTTGGCTTGGGATCATTGTATAAGCACATATGGAAACATATGCAGTTGGGCAGACAGAACTCTGACTTAAAGGAAAGGACTATAGGGATACATTTGAAATTTAACAGCATTTGGGTCACAATTGAAGCCATGAGATTGGATGGGATCACCAAGTAGAAATATGTAAAATAAAAATAAGGCACATTCTAACATGGAACCCAGGGAATCTCCTGCCTTTAAAAGTCAAAATTACTCAGCATCCTGGGCCATTCTGGAGGCATCCTACCTCCTCCTACCTCCTAGGGAAGTTTTGAATCAGAAAACAGGCATCACTGGCATGTCAGAGCATGTGGGCGGTGCTTGTTTTGTTTATACCAGTAAGATCACTCCAGTTATCTGGGAAAACTGGCATTGTTTGAAAAGAATGTGAGAGAATTCAGACTTAGGGTTAGAAAGCAGAAACACTTTCTTTTCTATGAGGTTCAGTGGGAAGTACATTTGAATGCATTGGCACAGGAGACCACTTCCTAAATATAACCCCAGAAACACAGACACTGGGAGAAACAATTAATAAATGGACCTCCTCAAATTGAAAAGCTTCTGCAAAGCAAAGGACATGGTCAATAAGACAAAATGGTCAGCCTACAGAATGAGAAAAGATTTTTGCCAACCCCACATCAGGCAGAGGACTGATCTCCAAAATATACAAAGAACTCAAGGAATTGGTCATCAAAAGAACAAATAATCCTGATAACATATAATATATAATATAACAAATAATCGCTGAACATAGCAGACAATGAGGACTACTGAGAACTCAAGAACAATGGCAATGGGTTTTTGATCCTACTGCACGTACTGGCTTTGTGGGAGGCTAGGCAGTTTGGATGCTCACCTTACTAGACCTGGATGGAGGTGGGTGGTCCTTGGACTTCCCACTGGGCAGGGAACCCTGATTGCTCTTTGGGCTGACGAGGGAGGGGGACTTGACCGGGAGAGGGGGAGGAAAATGGGAGGCGGTGGCGGGGAGGAGGCAGAAATCTTTAATAAATAATTAATAAAAAATAATAATAAAAAAGAACAAATAATCCAATTAAAAAATGGAGTACATACCTAAACATAGAACTCTCAACAGAGGAATCAAAATGGTTGAAAGACACTTAAGGAAATGCTCAACATCTTTAGTCATCAGAGAAATGCAAATCAAAACAACTCTGAGATTCCATCTTACACCTGTAAGAATGGCCAAGATCAAAAATACTCATGACAACTTATGCTGGAGAGATTGTGGGGTAAAGGTAACATTCCTGCATTGCTGGTGGGAGTGAAAGTGGGTACAGCTCCTTTGGATATCAGTATGATGATTTCTCAGAAAATTAGGGAACAACATACGTCAAGACCCAGCAATACTAGTTTTGGGTATATGGTCAAAGGATGCTCAATTGTGCCATGAGGACGTGTGTTCAACTATGTTCATAGCAGCATTGTTTGTCATAGCCGGACCTGGAAACAACTTAAATGCCCCTCCACTGAAGAATAGAAAAGAAAAATGTGGTACATTTACACAATGGAGTACTACACAGCAGAAAAAATGATATCTTGAAATTTGCAGACAAATGGATAGATCTAGAAACATTATATTGAGTGAGGTAACCCAGACCCAGAAAGACAATTATCTTGAATACTCACTTATAAGTGGTTTTTAAACATACAGCAAAGAAAACCAGCCTACAAACTACAGTCCCAGAAAACCTAGACAACAATGAGGACCCTAAAAGAGACATACATAGATCTAATCTACACTGGAAGTAGAAAAAGACAAGATCTCCTGAGTAAATTGGGAGCCTGGGGACCATGGGAGAGGGTAGAAAGGGAGGAGAGAGGAAGGGAGGGGAGCAGAGAAAAATGTATAGCTCAATAAAATCAATAAACTAAAAGAGAACATAAAAAGAAAACAGAAATAGTGATGCAGACTCAAAGAAGACTTAGCATGGTCATTTCAGTGAAAGTGGCCCCCATTGGCTCATAGGGAGTGGCATTAATTGACAGGACCAGGACATGTGGCCTTACTGGAGCAGGTGTGGCCTTATTGGAGGAAGCATGTTGCTGGGGTTGGATTTGGGGGTTTCAGAAGCTGAAGCCAGGCCTAGTGGTTCACTCTCTCTTCCTCTATCTGTTGATCCAGATGTAGAACTCTTAGCTCCTCTCCAATACTATGTCTGTCTGCATTCCTCCATGCTTCTCACCATCATGACAATGGACCAAACCTCTGAACTGTAAGCCAGACCCAATGAAATGCTTTACTTTATAGGGGTTGCCATGTTCATGGTATCTTGTCACAGCAATTGAAACCCTAACTAAGGCACCTGCTATGGAAGTTACCAGATGATGAGTGTGAAATAATATAAATATGCTAGCAAATTTATGGGAAAATATGAAACATTTCATTTTACTATATATACATTAATAATTCATTAACAATCGATAATATATTTAATAAGGATAAGGATGCAGAGAGGGAAATCAGAGAAGCATCACCTTTCACGATAGCCACAAATAGCATAAAATATCTTGGGGTAACTCTGACCAAGGAAGTGAAAGATTTATTTGACAAGAACTTTAAGTCTTTGAAGAAAGATATTGAAGAGGATACCAGAAAATGGAAGGATCTCCCTTGCTCTTGGATTGGGAGGATCAACATAGTAAAAATGACAATTCTCCCAAAAGCAATCTATAGATTCAATGCAATCCCCATCAAAATCCCATCAAAATTCTTCACAGATCTTGAGAGGACAATAATCAACTTTATATGGAAAAACAAAAAACCCAGGATAGCCAAAACAATCTTATACA
>NW_026067949.1:31371136-31556681 GCF_014885135.2 Alexandromys fortis
TCAACCTCATTAGCAATCAGGGAAATGCAAATCAAAACAACTTTGAGATACCATCTTACACCTGTCAGAATGGCTAAAATCAAAAACACCAATGATAGCCTTTGCTGGAGAGGATGTGGAGTAAGGGGTACCCTCATCCATTGCTGGTGGGAATGCAAACTTGTGCAAGCACTTTGGAAAGCAGTGTGGTGGTTTTTCAGGAAATTCGGGATCAACCTACCCCAGGACCCAGCAATACCACTCTTGGGAATATACCCAAGAGATGCCCTATCATACTACAAAAGTATTTGTTCAACTATGCTCATAGCAGCATTATTTGGAAATGGGTTAATCAAGATGTGAGAGTTAGCCAATAACAGGATAGAGATATGGGCCAGGCAGTAATCTAATTAATACAGATCTCTCTGTGATTATTTCTGGTTAAGCTAGCTGGGCGGCGGGATGAAAAACAGGCCCACTTCTTTTACTACAGTACTCAACTAACCTATAAAAAGACACAAGCTAACAGATTGGATATGCAAACAGAAACCATCATTCTGCTGCATACAAGAAACACACCTTAACTTCAAAGACAGACATCACCTAGAGTAAAGGATTAGAGAAAAAAATTTCAGTCAAATGAACTTAAGAAATAAACTGGTGTAGCTATCCTAATATCTAACAAAAATAGATTTTAAACTGAAATCAATCAAGAGAGACAAAGATGAACATATCATATTAGTCCCAGGAAAAATCCACCAAGAAGAAATCTCAATACTGAATGTCAATTCCCCCCAAATATAAGGGTAACCTCATATGTAAAAGAAACACTACTAAAAGCTTAAACCACACATTAAACCCCACACACTAATAGTGGGTGATTTCAACACTCCACTCTCACCATTGGACAGGTCTGTCAGACAGAAACTTAAGAGAGAAATAAGAAAACTAACATGTTATGACTCAAATGGACTTAACAGACATCTATAGAACATTCCATCCAAACAAAAAATAATATTCCTTCCACCCAGCATCTCATAGAACTTTCTCAAAAATTGACCACCTACTAGGTAATAAAGCAAACCTCAATAGTTACAAGAAAAAAGTTAGAATAAACCCATGTATCTATTTTATCGGATAACAGTGGCTTAAAATTAGAATTCAACAGCAACAATAAATTCAGAAAGCCCACATACACATGGAAATTAATTGGTCAGGGAAGAAATAAAGGAAAAAATTAAAGACTTCGTAAAATTCAATAAAAATGACTACACAATATACCCAGATTTATGAGACACAATGAAAACAGTATTAAGAGGAAAGTTCATAGCAATAAATACCTACCTAAACAAGCTGGAAAAATCCCACACTAGTGAGTTAATAGAACACCTGAAAACTCACCAAGGAGGACTAGATGTTAGGAAATAATCAAATTGAGAGCTGAAATCAACAAAATAGAAACACAGAAAAAAATAGAAAGAATCAATAGGACAAACAATTGGTTTTTTTGAGAAAATCAACAAAATAGACAAACCTTTATATAAACTAACCAAAAGGCAGAGAGAGAAAGGGGGGGGGGGAGGGAGAATATCCAAATTAAGAAAATCAGAAATGAAAAGGGAGACATAACAACAGACAAAGAGAAAATCCAGAGAATCATTAGGTCATTTTTCAAAAACATGTATTCCACAAAATTGGAAAATAAAGGAAATGTACAATTTTTTGGATAAACATTACTTACCAAAATTAAATCAAGACCAGGTAAGCAAATTAAATAGACCTATAACTGCTAAAGAAGTAGAAAGAGTCATCAAAAATCTTCCAACCAAAAAAGGCCAAGGACCAGATGATTTCAGTGCAGAATTCTACAAGATTTTTCAAAGAAGAACTAATACCAATACTCTTCAAATTGTTCCATACAATAGAAACAGAAGAAACATTGCCAAACTCTTTTTATGAGGCTACAATTACCCTGACACCCAGATCCCACAAAGACATTACTAAGAAAGAGATTGCAGACCAATTCACTCATGAACATTGATGCAAAAATATTCAATAAAATACTGGCAATGAGAATCCAAGAGCACATCAGAGAAATCATCCACCATGATCAAGTGAGCTTCATCCCAGAGATGCAGGGATGGTTCACCATATGAAAATCTGTCAACGTAATCTACCATATAAATAAACCACATGATCATCTCACTAGATGCCGAAAAAGCCTTTGACAAAATACAACATCCTTTCATGGTAAAGGTCTTGGAGAGAGTGGGGATACAGGGAACATACCTAAACATAATAAAGGCAGTATACAACAAGTCAACAGCCAACATCAAACTAAATAAAGAGAAACTCAAAGCAATCTCACTGAAATCAGGAACAAGACAAGGTTGTCCACTATCTCGATATATATTCAACTAGTACTTGAGGTTCTAGCTAGAGCAATAAGACAACAAAAGGAGATCAAGGGGATACAAATCAGAAAAGAAGTCTAACTCTCACTATTTACTGATGATATGATAAGTTTACATAAATAACCCCAAGAATTCCACTAAGGAACTTCTACAACTCATTAGCACCTTCAATAATGTAGCAGGATACAAGATTAACTCAAAGAATAATCAGTAGCCCTCCTTTATACAGATGAAAAATGGGCTGAAAAGAAAATCAGAGAAACATCACCTTTCACAATAGCCACAAATAGCATAAAATATCTTGGAATAACTCTAACAAACAGGTGAAAAACCTGTGTGACAAGAACTTTAAATCTTTGAAGAAAGAAATTGAAGAAGACACCAGAAAATAGAAATATCTCTCATGCTCTTGAGTAGGTAAAATGAACATAGTAAAAATGGCAATCTTTCTGCTGTGGGAGCACATTCTGCTCCTTCAGCCAATAGCCTTTAAGATACCAGCCCACTTGGGTGTGGTGTCTTATACTATAAAAAGCAGCAGTAACCATGCACCTGCTCTTTTGCTTCCGGCTCCCACTTCTGGCTACTAGACTCTGTTCCTGTTCGCCCAGAGGGCTGTTGTCTAGAACAGTGGTCTGTAAGTTTCCCCCTTAAATAAATAACCCTTTTTTATTCATAATTCTGAACTGGTGTGAGATTGTTTTGTGACTCACGCCTTCATCTTACCAAAAGCAACCTACAAATTCAATGCAATGCCCAGCAAAATTCTTCAGAGACCTTGAAAGAATAATACTCAACTTCATATGGAAAAGCAAAAAACCCAGGATAGCCAAAACAACCCTGCACAAAAAGGAACTTCTGGAGGCATCACAATCCCTGACTTCAAACTCTACTACAGAGCTACAGTTCTAAGAACAGTCTGATATTGGCATAAAAACAGACAGGAGGACCAATGGAACCAAATCAAAGACCTGGATATCAATCCACACACCTATAAACCCGTGATTTTTGACAAAGAAGCAACAAATATAAAATGGAAAAAGAAAGCGTATTGAACAAATGGTGCTGGAATAACTGGATATCAACACATAGAAGAAAAAAAATAGATCTTTATCTAATGCCATGCACAAAACTCTAGTCCAAATGGATCAAATACCTCAACCTAAAACCAACCATACTAAAACTCATAGAGGAGAAAATGGGAAGTACACTTGAATGCATTGGCACAGGAGACCACTTCCTAAATATAACCCCAGCAGCACACACACTGAGAGAAACAATTAATAAATGGGACCTCCTGAAACTGAAAAGCTTCTGTAAAGCAAAGGACATGGTCAACAAGACAAAATGGCAGCCTACAGAATGGGAAAAGATCTTCACCAAGCCATGTCAGGCAGAGGACTAATCTCCAAAATATACAAAGAACTCAAGAAATTGGTCTTCAAAAGAACAAACAATCCAATAAACAATGGGGTACAGACCTAAACAGAGAACTCTCAACAAAGGAATCTAAAATGGCTGAAAGACACTTAAGAAAATATTCAACATCCTTAGCCATCAGAGAAATGCAAATCAAAACAACTCTGAGATTTTCATCCTACACCTGTAAGAATGGCCAAGACCAAAAACACTGATGACAACTTATGCTGGAGGGGTTGTGGGGTAATGGAAACACTCCTGCATTGCTGATGGGATTGCACACTGGTACAGCCCCTTTGGATATGAGTGTGGTGACTTCTCAGAAAATTAGGAAACAATCTTCCTCAAAACCCAGTCATACCACTTTTGGGTATATATCCAAAGGATGTTCAATCATACCACAAGGACATATCCTCAACTATGTTCATCGCAGCTTTGTTTGTCATAGCCAGAACCTGGAAACAACCTAAATGCCCCTAGAGCAAAGAATGAATAAGGAAAATGTGGTACATTTACCCAATGGAATGCAACACAGTAGAAAAAAATGACATCTTAAAATTTGCAGGCAAATGGATAAACCTAGAAAACCTAGATATTGAGTGAAGTATCCCAGACCCAGAAAGACAAATATTATTTTACTCACTCATAAATGGCTTTTAGACATAAAGCAAAGAAAAACCAGCCTACAATTTACAATCCGAGATAACCTAGACAGCAAATAGCACCCTAAGAGAGACATACATGGATCTAACCTAAATTGGAAGTAGAAAAAGACAAGATATCCTAAGTAAATTTGGAGCACAGGGATCATGGGAGGGGAAGGGGATAGGAAGCGGGAGGAGTAAAGAAAAATATTTAACTCAATAAAACAATTCTTTAATAAAGAAAAGACAAATTTAGAGGTCAAACTAAGTGAGCTGGCCTAATTAGGATGCTAAAGAAGAGTAAATTAAATTCAAGATAAATAGAATAAAAGAATATGGGTGTGTGGAAATTTAAGGAGATAGAAAATAGATGTTAACATGTAAAAAAAATTGAGAAAGTCAAGTGCTGGTTCTCCAGAAAGATGAATAAACTTTGAAAATTTTTACAGGACATCATTTGGCAGAGTGAAAGTATTTCTCCTGCAGCGCGTCCCAAACCCCAGTCTAGACCAACTGCGGCTCTCTTCCATTTACTGCGGGAGTGGAAGAGGGACATGCAGTTTGGCTGTAGTTCAGAAAGCTACGCTTGCAGTTATGTCTTACACAACAATCCAAGTTCTGAGTATTTACCCAAAGAAATGAAAACATTTATTTACTGAAGACACAGATAAGAGGGCTTGTGTGGCTTTATTTACATTAGCCCCTGGATGACAGAATCTGGGTGTTCCTCAAAAAGAAAATGAATGAACAGAGTACGTCATAGTCACAATATGGAATAAGACAGGGACAATCCAAATGAACTGAAACAGTCACTAATATAGAGCAACTCCAAATTCTTTCATTTTTAAAAAAAATATTTATTTTATGTGTATGGGTGATTTACCTATATGTATGTACATGCATCACATATTTTCCAGATATCCTTGGCGGTCCAAAAAGGGCATCAGATGGTTATAGTTATGGACATCTAGTTATAGAAGGTTGTGAGCCACCACATGGATGTTGAAAACCAAATACAGGTCCTCTGCAAAAGCATCAAGTGCTCCTAACTGTCGTGCCATCCCTCCAGCGCCGCTAGAGAGAGACTTTAAAAACATAATATTTAATTTTTAACAGGCTCCATAGGGAGAGAACGTATTACAATATCACTCAGGATTTCAGAACAAGGAAAACGAATCCACAGTGGAAAACAGGAATAATAAGGCTGCTTCTGGTGAGTTGGGGGAACTGGCAGAGATTGATGGGGGAGGGTATAAACAACTCTCCGAGCTTTGCAGGGCCACCCTGTTATCTTAAAAGTGACTTGGGTCCAGGAAGCACAAACTAGTTTATAAAGCAATGAGGAAAAGGTCAGTGGATGGGTAGAGGGATGAACGCATGCGCATGCATACACGGCAACAGGGAGACACTAGGGTGGTACACAGGTGTCCACTGAAAAAGTCTCAGCTACACTGCAGCTTGAACCTTTTCATATTTAAATTTTAAAAACAGTTTTAAACCAAAGATTATCTAGGCGATAGGGGTGAGGGTAAACAGAATGGGTAGCTGGGGCGAGGGTGGGGGTTTGTGAAGCAGATGGAATGGTAGCTGGGAGGAGCCGGGAGAGCAGCTCCCCTTCCTTCTCTGTGTTTCGCTTTATAGACAGAGGAACATGCTTCCATAACAATTGAGTAAACACATATGCTAGGAGAGTGGAATTTACAGGATATCTATATTAAGTGGTTCCCGATCCTTCCAGAATACATCGGAAATGTCCAGGATCCTGAAGGTGCAGGATGCTTCCTTGCCTAAATTTGCCACGACCTGTTCACCACTAGTGGCTTATTTAGAAGTGAACTAGAGACACCTGCCTCTCGCCCCAAATACAGTGAGCATTCGCTTCCCAGAACACTTGAGATGGGAGCCGTCCGGAGATGACAAGGTCTGCAAACGGACCTCTGAAAGGAGCTTTCTGCTCTGAAAGAGTCCAGGCAGAGTTGCCTGCAAAGCCTAGAGAGGGCTCAAGGAAGCCATCCCGAACTCTAAGTTTGGTGAAGCCACACTTCTGCCCATGCGCTTGTGTTGGTCTCCATTTTATCTGAGTATGTAGTTCTGCATCTAGCACAAATCAAAGCCCTTTAAAGCATTTTGGGGGGGGGCAAATAAATAAATGTATGGTAAAGCCCTCTATAAAATAAAGAGTAATTTTTAGTTACATGATCTACCCCCATCCCTTCTACTGTGGATGAACACTTCCTATGTAGGCTTTTATTAAATAATCTTCATTATTCCTCTAAATGGTTAGTCTTTCTTCCTACTAGGACACACAAAAAGAATAGCAACTGCTACTGCTGCCGCCATTTGTGAAGGAAACACTTATTCATCTAGGGCCAGTGCTAAGACTCTTGTCACCGATCCCTGCAATGCTCCCAAGCAGGTAAGGATAAGATGGGACAACCAGTGCTCAGGCAGAATGCTTCCCCAGAGGAAGTCCTGCTGGAAACTGGTGTGTGCCGCAAACTTGTAGCAGAGCAGAAGGTCCATTACTCCAAGGCGGGTGACACCTAATAAGTTCAGGAAAGCTGTTCTCAAGATAGGTACCTTTTCCCCAAGTGCATATATGGTGAGGCTACTCTTGGCAGCCACCTCCTGCGCCTTGGTGAGTGCGCATGTGCGGCGACTGCCCGAACAATTACCAGGAGGAAGGAAGCACATCCTCTCTGACCCCTGGCCTCCCCCTTCCTACCCTCTCGTCAATACAAGCCCTTCCCGATCCGAAGGCCCTTTCTTCTTCCGGAAGAAATAGTGGCCCCGGGATTATTATTATTATTCTACTCAGTCAGTTTCGCGGCTGTTTGTTTTTTCGCTTTATTTTGTTTAGATACCTCTACGATGAGACCATCACTGCTGGAGTTTGTTGCTCCATGCCCTTCCTCAGTGGGCTCTCCAGACTGTTCCTCTTCCCAAGGAAGTTGTTTTTAAACATTGGACATCAGTGTCCCTGCCCTGATCATGACCATCCCTAAACAACGGCCCAAGAATAACACCAATGTGAGGATATAGGGACCACAGGCCTGGGAGGAGGCTTTTCCTAAGGTTCAGGGGTGACCTGAAACCTGTCTGCAGTACAGTCCACAGTTCTCTCCCAGTGTCCCTCCTCCTCATACCAAAAACTTCTTATCCAAACTTAGAGCCTTGCTTAGATCACAGATACCGATGCGTGGGCCCCATGAAGATAAGCGGTTACAGGTAGACTTTCATGATGATAAACTAGGCTTCCACCCAGCTGTCACAGGCCGTATCACTACACACAATTGGTAAAAATTCCTCTGTTATGATCTTTTGCAAATGAGATATATCTTAACTTGAATAGCACATAGATCTATATGTACAGCCAAAATAACAACTGCAAAGTTCATTCCCATCTTTACGCCCCAATCTCAAAAGATATTGATAGTATTTGCTCTGGTTTGGCCTTGGGGTTCCCTGAGCAGAGCTATGGACAAGGGCTCCTCCCTCCCCACCACCTCACTAGCATTCGTTGTGGTTTGTCATCTTGAGACAGCTAATCCAAGTAGTTTTAATTTACACTTCCCTGATGGTTGGTGATGTGGGATTTCCCTCTGTATGCTATGGTTGCTATTGATGAATAAAGAAACTGCTTTGGGCCTATGGCAGGGCGGAACAGAGCTAGATGGGGGAAACTAAACTGAATGCTGGGAGAAAGAAGGTGTAGTCAAGAGAAGTCATGCAGCCCCACCAGAGACAGATGCCAGAGAGAACTTTACCCTGTAAGCCCCAGCCATGTGGTGATACACAGATTAATGGAGATAAGTTAGTTTAGGATATAAGAGTTAGCCAGAAATACACTGAAGCTATTGACCAAACAGTATTGCAATTAATACAGATTTTTGTGTGATTATTTTGGGAGTCTGGGCAGCTGAGAAACGAACAAGTGGACACCCCCTACAGGCTGGTGATTCGCAACATTTAAGAAAAACTGTTAACTGGCCATTTGTATTTCTTCTGAGACTTGTCTATTCATTTCATCAAGCTATTCATTGATCAGTAGTTTTATGATCTTGGTATTTGATTTTTGCAGTTTTTAATTTATTTTTGCTATCATACCCCATCTGGGGGACAGCGGGCAAAGATACTCTCCCTGTCTGGAGGTCATTTGCTCATTCCTCTGGTAGTTGCCCTTATTTTGCAGGAATTTTTCAATTCAATTGTCCTGTTTATTGTTTCTTGGGACTGTGCCCTGTGCTGTTGGGGTCCTATTCAGGAACTCTTGTCCTATAACCTCAGGCATACCCCTATGCTTTTGAAAGTTTTAGTGTCTCTGTTTTAGGATAACAAGTTTTATCCACTTGGAATAGATTTGCATGCAACGGCAGACTCTATGTCTAATGTCGACTCTTCTGCAACGGGGTATCTGGTTTTGCCAGCACCGTTTGTTGACTAGGTTGTCTGAGCAGTTGGAGAACACCATCCCTTTGTTGCTCCAAGAGCCCCAAATAAGAATGACAAGGTTCACACTGACCCTACCACTGTCTCCAGCCACCTCTGAAGGAGTACAGCGGGGTGGGAAGATGACCGAGCGCTCTCCAGACACAAGCCCTTCCTAGCCACAGCTTTGACGACTGGTACTTTCTGTCAGCTGCAAATAAAACATAACACACTGTCCCTGAAAAGTTTAGGGTTGCTGTGAGAAGGCGGCCGAGCAGCCACAGTCCTGATGCCTTCCGTGCCTTTAGAGAGCCAGTAAGTTAATAACTGCAATGGTTTATCTCAGCGTCCCCTGCTGCCTTGGGTGCTTAACTCCGCTGCAATGTTCACCAGCTTCTGCCAGTAGGGGAACAGGGAGCCTTTACCGGGCAATGCAAAGATCACTTGGGGACTTTGTTCTGCTGAGTGGAAAGCTACCCCTAAGTGCCTCACACAGCTTCTACGGGGACATCTCTTGAGGGCTCTGGGAATGAGTGCCGTGGCATTTAGACTTCTGTCCATGCCTGCCCCACGTTTTTAAAATTTTAATGCTGAGCTGTCTTAAATCACACAAAATGACAATTGATAAGATATGGAGCTAGCTGCCTTTCTCCAACACAGCCTGGCTGAGTGGGGTACCGCCTGCACCAGCCCTGCCTGCTCTCTGCTGGGCTCTTCTTTTCCTGCAGTCCTCCATTGGCTGCACCATCATCCTATGCGTTAGATCAAGATGGCCACGCTGCATCTTTGTGCAGACCCAAAGCCATATGATTTGGAGCCGAATTCTCACAGGCTGACAACCTCGGCAGATTTCAGAGGCCATCAGGAGCCTGGCAGGAGCTTTTAATTATCCCTTGGGAGAATCTCTATCGTTTAAGAGAAGTCATTAAAACTGCTTCTTAGAATGATTCAGATTGTCCGAGTTTTCTGTCACATGCCAAAGAATAGAACTTCCAACTGGCCTCTGCAAAAGAACTACGATGTCCCCGTTTTCATCTGCAGTCCAGGCAAGCCGAAGATGAAGAGTAGTCCTTTTTAGTGTTCATATTTCTGATTACAGGATGCCAGAAGGGGTCCAGAAGAGGAAGAAAGTGTCAGCTGGAATGAAGTTAGTGTGCTGGCCGGCCACCCGGAAACAAGCTGTGCTGTGCAAGCTTGCCTGGTCAGCCTTTCTACCCGACGGACGTGCTGGCTCATGCCAAAGGAAGAGCCATCAAAAGAAGGGAGTCAAACATCCCCAGGGTTCACTTGCAACCATCTCTCTATCATCCCAGTTTAACCGTTCATAGTGGCCAGAGGGAGGTTGGGAGCGAAAGGGGAATGGGAATACCATTAAACATTGTTATATACATATATGAAAATGTCACACAGTGAGGCCCATCATTTTATTAATACGTAAATACATACATTCTGTCCTGACCTGGTAAGAGAAAGGAGAGGGGGTACTTTATAAAACAAATCCAAAGATCAGATTACAAGGGGTTCTTACCGCCAGTCACCAGTTCTGGGTTTTGTTTCTGTTTGTTTGCTTGTTTTTTGTTTTGTTTTGTTTTTCCTTTACAAACAGTTCCCAAACAGGGTTGAAGGGATAGTTCAGCGGTTAAGAGCACGGCTGCCCTGGCAGAGGACCTGGGTTTGGTTCCCAGCAATCACATGGTGGCTCACAAACACCTGTGATGGCAGTTCTGTAGGGTCAGACATCCTCTCTGCCCCCGCCCCCCGGGCACTGCATGCACATGATACACAGATATACATGCAGGCAGAACACTCATACACATGGATACAATAAAAATAAATGATTTTTAGGGTTCCCAAGCTACTTACCATTTATATATATATGTGTGTGTGTATATATATATGGAAATACATATATGTATATATATGTATGAGTTTCAAAATATCAAGCAAGAGAGTAAATAGATTAGTTTTTGAAATCTCTGCCAAATTGTCTTCATAGTTGATTCTTGTGGATCCCGATGCCAGTGTGAGCCCGAGGAGTGAGAAATGTGACTGATAAGAGCTCAGTTAGTTTGATGAGCATAAATTTTAGAATCGGCATCTAGAGTCTAAACTGAATCCAATACCTAGGAACTCCAACTTTGGATGGATAATGAACCTGCCTAAACCTCCATTTCCCTATCTGTACATGGGCAATAGCCAAGTTTATAGAGTTCTTCCATCAAAGGTCAGCTGTATGACCCTTAGTACTCAGTACTGAGCACTACCCTGGATGCTTAGTTCTGGTCCTAGGACAGAGTGACCTCTAGCAATACTGATTGTTTTTGTCCTTGCTATTAACATAAAATTAGTGGAAGCAATTTCAAAGCACCATGGGCTTGTAAGATGAGGGAGGGCCTTTGAGTATCTTTCCTTCTGGCAGACTTTAATTGGCTTGTGAAACCACACCTTTCACTGACTTGCTTATCACCCACTTGGCAGTTTTTAAGAGGGAAAGCATCCTTTACCAGAATCCCCTGGCCCTCCCACATCATAATACCAAACCCTGAAGTCCACAGAAAAGACACAGAGCCCCTCACCATATTTAGGCATAATACAACCTGCCAAAGCCTCTCTCGCCATGGAAACAAAAGGGCCAAACACACTTGGTCCTTCAGAGCTGTACCCCCCCCCCCCCCCCCCCCCCCCCCCCCCCCCCCCCCAGTCCCTGCTTCCTTGAGAGCTCGGTGTTTGCTGGAAACACTGCAGGATCCGCCGCCTAATCCATCACCGGTTGCCACTCTAACAATCTAGCAGGAAAAGATACCTGCCCTCCACTTGGTGCCCCTGGGCAGACTCACGGTAATTTATGAGGTCGCAGAACACCCCTTCCTCACGACTTAATAAGCTTAACAGCTAATTCCATCTGTGTAGGGATTACACTTTACATTGTCCAGCTCTATGGAAACAAACCCGGGCTTCCTCAGAGTCCCCGAAATGGCTCCTTATCTTGGTGAGCGAGATTGTTATCGGCGCCATATGTTCCAAGGCCTGGCCAGGTTCCCAATGACCCCAGGAAGGGCTCCTGGGGCCTAATCTGTCTCCAGACTGGAGGACCTAAACAGGGGTCTCAACCTGAAATGAGGGAAGAGGTCACAGCCAAAACTGGGGAATATTCCCTGCCTTCTGTCCGCCATAAACCTGTCAGAGCACGAGGACCACACATCAGCTCTTTCCCAAGTGGCCAGCTCTACCTGGGCCAACCTTCATCACCGTGGAGCTTCAGTCTGAAACTCCAACGGGTGTACGGCACACGGAAACGAAGTGAAGTCTTTGCTTTTCCAGGGGCTCCGTGAAAGGATTCTGGTAGCCCTTGTGTTGGAAGAAGGTGGCTTTGGCTTTTTGGCACAAGTCAGCTATGCCATTCTACCCAGAAAGCCTTTATTTTTTTGCAATGTTGGCTGGTGAACCAGCTCACCTCATACATTTTTTCTCCAGTGCCGGGAGTTCCCCAGGCTTGGCAGTCACTGAAAGTCCTCTTTCCCTTGGATTCTAGCAATTCAGCCAAGAAACTAGCTTTGAGAGACTGCTGGGGTGGAGGCAGGGTGCACAGAGCAGGAAGCGCCCCCCAGTGTGAGGAGTCTGGATCCGAGGGACATGGCCCCTGGGGCCTTCCAGGCTGTGTGTGACTCACAGGTCCTCCGCAGCCTGGATTCAGCTCTTGGCCAGGGCGTCTCAACTCCTCTTCCTGTCTCCATTCCAACCCTGACCCCCAAACAAAGCCAAAGTCTGGAGTCCACTGTGAAGACTCAAGTGCTGTGTTCGTAGCTGGGCGTCATGCGGGGAAACAGCTATTTTGAAAACAAACCCTGACTTCCCTGCCCTCAGAAGAACTCCGTGCACTCTTACAAGCATGCACTTTGACCGTCTGAGGTGGAAATCGTGGTGGTCAGGCACTGAGAGACGACAGGTAAACTTGGCATGATTCCTTTTCGTTGACGTGCTCATTGAGTGCTTATTAAGTATGATGCACCGTAGTAAACACTTAAATGTGTCTGTCCCTCCTTTGATCCTCACGACAGCCTTAGGAGAGGCGTGCCGCTATTACCTCTGCTTTATGAATGAGGAAGCTGAAGCTAAGAGAATTTGAACACAGCTAGTAAACCATGGAGCCAGGATGCAAACACAGGTCGGTCTCCCTCAAAGCAGATTCTTTGGTCTCTGAGATGCTGCATGCACTAAAAGGCAGCTTGGAGGTCTCCTAATCCAACTCTTCTTCCTAACTCCTCTCCAACAGTCTTCCTGAACAGTCACCTTTTACTTCAGGGAGTGGACGACCTGGAAGGCACAAGGGAGTCATATGGCCCAGGCACTGCCTCCGTCATGGCTTCTGTTATCTGACTTTGCCATTTGACAAAACAAAAGAGAGCTAGGAGAGTTCTATAGAAGCTCTTCATACATTAAACGAGGGTCCCTGCAGAGCCCTCCGATCTGCCCTGGTCCATTTCTAGTTTCTCAGTCATTTGTTATAGTCCAAGGCCCCGCTACCCCTCGCTGCCTTTGGACTGCAGCTTTTACTAATTCTTTAATGTGGTTACAGTTATTGAGAGTCACAGTCACAGTCCAAGTGGGTCCAATCAGCTTGGAGACAGTAGGACAGCTCCTGCCTCTATCCACATGCCCATCGGGTGGCATAGTGTGGTTTGAAGGTGACTCCCCTGGATCTTGTGTTGGAACATGTGGTCCCAGCTGGTGGCTCTGTTTTGGAAGATTGTAGATCTTTTAGAAGGCAGAGCTTAGTGGGAGAAAATAGAACCCTGGGGCTCAGCCTATTGACTTACAGCCTGGTTTTGCTTCTGCCCTTTTCTCTCCTTCCTGGTCTGCCAAGATGGGAACAAGCAACTCCATACTCTTCTGCAATAGCATGGATTGTTCCCACTGCCATGCCTTCCCTGCCATGATGGACCCTTCATCCATGAGCACAGGTAAATCAGCTCTCCCTTAAGTTGTCAAAAATTTTGTCACTGAAACGGGAAAAGTGACGAATACACATAGCTTAAAAATTCCCCCGCTCCCTAGGAAAAGCCATAATGACAGCCATATGCTAAACACAAGGGACAAAAAATTGTCTACAGATTTTTTTGTACTTGCCAGTGCCAAGGAAAGTGGATTGAAATGACAGAAATCAATGTGATGAGGGCCAGTTGGCTCCAATTCTATTCACCAAAGGGCTGATTCTGCCACTGATTCCTGTAGATATTTGCTGGGTGCCTATTCTTGTCACACACTGTGTTAGATGGCAGGAAGAAAACCCCCGATCAAAACAGGCAAAAGCATCCCGCTGTGGCGGAAATGCCGTAACCACTTCTGAGTACAGTGCAGTCCTTCTGGCTGCTAGTTTGAATGCTTCAATGTTTGGGCACTGGGGCATTCTTTCAAGATGTGTCAGGTACCACATAGGCATCAATTTGGCATTTCTTGCAACTGGTAAAGAAAACGAAATCAACTTTAATGTTGATGTGATTAGTTTGGGTTTTTCATGGAATTTTAAAGTTAATAAAAAATATCTATTATGATATTCTCCTAAAACTGTATTTCAGTGACTCATTAAAATGATTAACTATATTTATAGGAGATGTAAATACTTCCCTCATCCTTTGAAAAGCTGCTTCTGTCATAAAACTGTGCTATAGAAAAGAATGAGAATTCAGTCTTTCCCAAACCTCCCTGAGGACTATGGCAGTGGCATGCAGGTCTTGGTAATAAGCAACAGCTCTCTAACTGGAACTGAGGCCCACAGAACAAGAGAGAAGCTATGGCAGGTAGTGGAAACCTAGCCAACTACTTGGGGCTAGAGAAGTCATGGGACCTTGGGAAAGAACCTGCAGCCACCTCTTTACTAAGCCATCATGATTCCTAGCTACATTCCAAATATTTATAAACACAGGTGAGTATAGGTTTCATACCGTGTCAACAAACAAAAACAAAACCAACTTCTTTGAACAGATGAAGACCGTTGCAAAAAACCCCAATTAATCAAAATGCAGAAAACCAGTGAGTTTGGGATGCCTAGCCCCAGCTGGTACATTTACAACACAACCCCTGCTCCTAAGGCTTGGGGATCATTTTGGAAGAGGGAACAGAAATTGAAAGAGTCTGAAGTTGGCTGTGAGATTGTATCTCCAAGAAACCTCAGAGAAGTCCCAGCTATGAAGTCTTATCAGCATGTTGTCTGAACAAGGATGACACAAACAGACATGCTGATATGGTTCACAGACATACATGCAAGCAAAGCACCCACACATAAAAAATTAAGACAGAATAAAATGTAGAAAAAGGAATACAAGAATGTCTAACGTTTCCTAGTTGGCATACAAAACAGTGGGTTTGTTATCACGTTCATACATTTGTACTGTGAACTTGGCTCATATTCCGTCCCCCCCCTTGCCCTTGTGACATTTTGACACATACCTTTCATATGGTTGGTTGATTCATCATTATAGGGTAATTTGGCTCATCATTTTCCACTAAGAGCAAAGATCCCATCCTGGTTCTTCATGTGTCCCTGAGGTCTTCAGTAGACTGGATTCCTAGTATGGCTTTTTTAGTGAGGTTTAAGTCTTAACTGTCAATCTTCACTTGTAACCTGATGATACGCATACCTAATGCAAGGGCTCATGGCCAGGATTTAATGAGCTCATGCATGAGGCTCAATTCCTGGCATATGGTCAATGATCAACATTAGTTCTCTGCCTTTGGAACTGCTCAAGTCTGAGTGACTGCATAACTGCTTACACGTCTATGAAGTAAACATAATGGAAGTTGAATCCATAATCTACAGTTATTCAAAAATTCCATTACATCACAATTAAATTTTCTCTAACAGATATGCTCAAAGTTAATACTAACGGACTACTGCATTTCTATTTATTTATTTATTCTCTGTGTGCATGCATGTGGTCACAGGTGTGGAGATCAGTTTGTGAGAGTCAGTTCTCTCCTTCCAACACGTGGCCACAAGGATGGAATCCAAGGTCATTAGCTTCACTTGCGGGGCAATCACTGGATAACTTTGCTGTAACTTTTCATGTGAGCATTATTAACAAATTCTGTAAGGTCTTATTTAAGAATGGATTCTGGCATGACACCTTTATCTTGATCCTCTGAGCTCTTTGCTGGTACAAAAGGCGACAGTCAAAGACGCTAGGCAGAGTGCTCACATCTGCTAATGAATTGTGTGACAAAAGGAACATTATTTCTCTCTCTCTCTCTCTCTCTCTCTCTCTCTCTCTCTCTCTCTCTCTCATCCTCAAGGTAATGTGCCCAACTATATTAGAAATGGCAGATGTGGTAGGATCTATAACATTTGAACTGAAGCAAGTTCAAGTCCACTATGGACCCCGGGTACCTACTGCCTAAAGGACTCCAAAGCAGTGTATGCAGAAATGTTCTTCATTGGGTGAAATAGATGAATGCAGAGAATGTTGCATGCTCCCTGATAAAATGCACTGAAGCAACCAAGGAGAAACTATTATTTGAGACCTTGCCCATCGAGTTCCTAGCAAAACTAATGGCAGCAGTAGAACCTATTTTCTCTGTATTCTGGGTTTTCATCTTCTGGAAAGGCTTTGAATACAGACAGTGTATAAAGGGCAGTGCTGCCTTATCCTAACATCAACAATCCCTACTGGGTTGCTACTCTGCCAACATGGAATTCTTACAGGGTCATCTTGCCTTACAAGTGTAATGTGAATTTGTAGCAGAAGGTGAACCAGTCAAGAGGAAACCCAGTTTTCTCAGCCTTCAGTGAGTGATAAATTCCTTACCTTTGTTTCCTGACTCTAAAATCAACTCAGGGCACCTGCAGTGACTGAATTACAGCCCTTAAGAAAACCCTGAACTCAGATTAAAATGAGAATGGAGAACGGCCGAGCCGACAATGAGACACAAGCTACACAAAGAATTCTTGAACTAAACCAGAGTTCTCTGTGGTGCTATTCCTAAGCCCTAACTCATGCATCTTACGAAACATCGTGGCCCCCTACCTGTAGAATATCTGTTTGCACACTCAGTCCTTGGTAAACACTGTGGAACCTTTCATGAGGGTCTTCTCTGTATCCTGCCCCAGCTTATCCTCCTGATCCACACTATGATGTTAGAGTACCATGATGGCTAGTCTTCTCATTGGTGGAATTTAGAATCACTTAGGAGACCAACCTCTGGGAAAGGTCTCCCTAGAGAGGGACCCATCTTGCATGAGAGCAGCACCGTCCATGAGGTCCCAGACTGGATGAAAAGGAGAAAGTGGGCTGAGCACCAGCATTCATCTCTCTCTGCTTCCCAGCTGGAGCCAATGTGACCAGCTGCCTCTCGTTCCCCTTCCCGGTGGCTGTGTTATCAAACCCCGAACCGAATCCCACTTCCCCCCTCAACTTTCTTCTTCCCAGGTATTTTGTCACAGCAGTGTGTAAAATAACTGATACAAGGAGCTGTTACCTTAATGAGATAGCAAACTGTAGGAATTGCATAGATAGAGTTGAATATAAGCAAACCAACAAAAGATCCCTCATTTAAAGTTTGATGTTAAGGGCTGAGTTTGGAGCCTTTTTATTTCAATAAGGAACCTTCTTTTTCATCAATAGATGCTCCAGGATACGATTGACAGTATCTTTGTTAACCTGGGAAATACTGTGGGTTCTTACTGCTTCTCTTCAATCTAGCCTTGTCTCGGCTTCCCTTTGATCTAGCTTGTACTTGAGTTTTCGTTCTCAGTTATATTTTCTTCATGCAGTGTGGGATGCCTTCAGTCCCCTGTATCAGGATAAGAGATTTCAGCTTAGAGAGAGCTCCCACACAGCACCAGGATCCTATTTCACTTCTGCTGCCCCTGTCGGTTCAGAGGCCGCCGAGCTCTGAGTCTGTGTTTCATGTTCTCTGAGCTACACGCAACCCCAGATTAAACATTGTTGTTTTTGTTGTTTGTTTGTCTGTCTTTGGATTTTTTGAGCAAGGTCTCACTTAGCCTTGGCTGACCTGGAACGGGCTTTGTAGATCAGGCTATCCTTGAACTCATAGAGATCCACCACCTCTGCCTCTGGAGTGCTGGGATTTAAGGCGTGGGCCACCAGATTCAACACTGTAAGGAAATCTCCAACAGACAAATCCTGCCCACCTCCCCCTACTATGGTTAATGTAGTCTCTTTAAGCTCAGTGTTAAAAACAATGAATAAATAGCACTCAATCCCCAAAGTCACATGGGGTGGTGATAATTGGAAGGGAGCCATTCAGAGGCAATTGGAATTAGGTGGAATCATGAGATCTGGGCTACCAGGTGGATTAGCAAGAGACGAGAGAAAGGTGTGGGCCAGCATATTTGCTTTCCCCTACCTGGGATGCATCTCCATAACCTTATCACGCAGCAACAAGGCCGTCACCAGAGGCAGCGCTTTGCTGTTAGGCTTTCCAGCCCCTGCATCATGTAAACCATGATGTCTGTGGCATTCAGCTGTAGGAACAGAAGACAGATGGAAGGTCCTCTAACGTATCATCTACTAGAAAAAGGGAAAAGACAATAAAATCAAAGCAAACCCAGAGAGGAAGCCAGTTTTCTTGTTCTCCCCCATTTATTTATTTATTTATTTGTTTGTTTGTTTATTTATTTATTTATTTGGCAAAGTGTCTAGAATTTGAGCAATCACACAAATAACGTTTAAGAGGACACTGTCACCATCAAGTTCACCCATCTGGTGCTATAAAGTACTTTTCATAAAAAAAGTAAGTTGGAATTAAACATTAAGAAACAAATTGTCTCCGTATCTCCTTATATTTAAACTTCAGTAACAAAACCCAGTGACGCTGCTGAGGTTGATGCTTTGAGGTACGAAGACGCTCAAGGTTCCACACCACAGAGAAGAATCTCAGCCATCACTCAGCGTCTTCTAAGGGTATTTACTTGATGTTGCTGGCAGTTTACTGCAACCTTTGTGTTATCAGTAGTTCTGGCGTGAACACTTTCTCCTAACTCCATGCCCTTATCGCTGAGTTGGGCTCCTCCTGGGTTGGTAATTATGTGTCTACCACGTCAGCTCCAGAACCTCAGGATGACTTGGTTGGGGAAGAGCTCTCGCTGCTCCTCCCGGATTCTACCACTTTCAAAAACAAAGTAAACCATTTTATTTCACCTTGTTAATTTCTTTACCATGTTGTTCCTTTACATGGGAGAGATTCATTTAAAAGTGCAACTTTAGTGTGTGTTTGTGTGTGTGTACGCGTGTGTTTGTGTGTTTATGTGTGGCTGTGTATGCATTTGTGTGTGTTTGTGTGTGAATGCATGTGTATGTCTGTGTGTATTTGTGTGTTTGTGTGTGAATGTGTATGTGTATTTGTGTGTGAATGTCTGTGAATGTATATGCACTTGTGTGTGTATGTGTATTTGTGTGTGAATGTGTATGAGTATTTGTGTGTGAATGTGTATGCATTTGTGTGTGTTTGTGTGTGTATGCGTGTTTGTGTGTGAATGCGTGTGTATGTCTGTCTGTATGTGTGTGTGTATGTGTGTGTGTATGTGTGTGTTTGTGTGTGTAGGTATAGGCATATGCCATGTGTGTTCAAGTGTCCTCAGAGGCCGGAAGCCATCACGTCTCTATCTGGGAGCTGAAGTTATCAGCCATGGATGTTGTGTCCTCAGACGTTGAGTCATTTGGGAGACCAGCAGCCCTCTCAGCCACCAGCTAGGTGTCCCTCCATTCTAAAAACATGGTTTTATAAAAGCGGACTCTAAGCCCTTTCGAGCTGTGCTCGCTGCCCATCCAAGAATGCAGACACGCCCGTTACTCATGGGTGTGGACAGCTATGTAGGGGAAGTGCCTTGTTTTCCCAAAGATTTTCTAGCTTTGCCAACATTTCACCACCAGAGGATACCTATCTGACTTGGAGGCAGAAAGGGAGATACTAAGAGATGGGAGAGTTGGGTTAAGTTAGCTGCTGAGAGGTCGTCAGCTATGGCTCTGACCTTTCTCTTTCCATTACAAAGGACAAAATAGTGCGTGTTGATGGGGAAGCCCAGACAGGGACCAGAAACGAACCTCCCATTCTCTCTCTCCACCTGTGATGTTGTGGAGTAGACTCGCAGCTGCAGGAGGAATACGGGCACAAAGGGGGCAGAGGAACGGAAGGTGAGCACACAGGGGACATGGTGAGGACATGAAGGAAGGAGAGCAGAGTCTCATTTCAACATACCAAATGTCTCCAATTAAAATCTGGAACCTAAGACCATGCGAGAAACACTCTCAAACATGACAGCGATTTTCTTTAATAGCAGGACAGGAGAGGAGAAAGAGAACAGCTAAGACAGAACACGCGGAAGACAGCGAGGAGGCAGAGGCCACAGCTCGCCTGCCTCTAACCACCCTGCACAGGGCGGGAAAAGCGCTGTCCACAGAGTGTGGAGTTCCGCTGGAATCCAAACTCCTGACATCAGACACCGTGCCAGGAGCCACCTGTGTGAAATGAAACCTCCCCCCACCCCATAAGGAAGAAAGCTCTGTTTTTCTCTGCGGTCTCTCGGCCCTGGCTTGCCTAGGCTCTCTTTCAGTTCCTTTACTAAAAGAGGTTAGATTATGGGGAGGGAGAGAAACTCCCCACAGGGCCCTGGTGACCCGGCCCCAGCCCACGCCCCTGGGTGGCAGGAGACCACACGTGCACAGCCACTTCCTTCATCCGAAAGCTGGGGAGAAGACGGTAAAGGCTGAAGAGCCATGCAATCACGACATTCCTCCAGCTTCAGGAGGTGAGGGTTATACTTCATGAAGCGCACTGCTATGTTTGACAGTCTGCTTGTAAAATAACCCCAAGCTTAGACCTAGCTTCATTCCAGGTATGAAAAGAAACCTCTGGTAAATGAAAATGTAGTCAATGAGGAAGAAAAAAAAAAAACCATGAATTTTGGTGTGACTTTAGATCTGAGGAAGAGTGCTTAAGATAAAACAAACAAACAAAAAAACCCAAAAGCCATCTAAAGAAAAGATAGCCATGTTTGATTAGATAAATATTTCAAAACCTTCTGTTTACAAAAACACGTTGATAAAATCTAGATATGGTGGTGTGCGCCCGGAATCCTAGCTCTGTGGATGTAGAGGGGCTAGAATCATAAGTTTTAAACCATTCTTGGCTGCATAGTTAGCTGGAGGCTAGCCTGGGCTACAGACCCTGTCACCACAAAACGCAAGCAAACAACAGCATTCAGCATTACTGAAGGTAACTCTGGGGCCGGGGATTTGCTTTGCTCTCTGAATTCAGGCAAAAGCAGTCATTCGATAATGTCAGCCACGGATCTTACACTCTTACCTTACAGCCAGCCAAGCATCTGCTCCCTGCCTCCAGCTCAGTCTCAGAATCTCTCACCCCTGAGTTCCGAGGTTCACCCGGACAGTCCATGTGTTAACAATGTCACCAGTGCCCAGGGTGTAGCAAGGGATTATGGATTATGGATTGTAATGGATTATGATTGTAATGAAGGTGAAGAGAGGAGAGACTACTGAATAGCTGTGATAATAGGATGCCACTGGATCGCTTTACTCTGAATACGTTTATTGGTTTATAAAGCGTTATAAACATTTGATGAAAATAGTCATTTTTATAAGAATAGAGACCCAGGACAAGTGGAACACACTCACATTATATCTGCTGCCCTCTCCTCTGTTCGAGGTGAGGGAAAGGACAGGCATAGCCGCACATCCCCTGGGAAAGGATTCTCGATGTTTTTAATAAAACGACATTAGCTAATGATAGCCTCATAACCTTTGTCATGCTACATAATCCTGATGCAAAATGTGAATAGTACAAAGTTCATTATATATAATATAAAGTTTTAATATATTACATTTGTTCTACATAACAGACTATAAATATGTGTCCATAGCATGTTCTACAGCCATTGTTTTCAGCTTTTCACACTATGGTACCAGATGGAAAGGACAGCTTCTTTTCTGAAAAACGCCAAGCACAAGGGCAAAAGCCAGTAGACATAGCTTTCTATGTTAAAACTCTAAGTGATACAGTAGATGTTGCTATAACCTCAGCTATAAGGTAATTTTGAAATCTGGCTAGTGCTTATTTATCCGGAGAGTGAACAAGCCAGTTCAGCGTTTCTGCCAGAAAGAGACCACAAAGCTAAAATTCTGGGGTATGAGAGTAGAGTTGGGTGGGAGGGAGAACAAGTGGATACATCCTGCGTGAGCCTTTACCACCACAACTTGACATAGAACCCTCGGCCCTTGGCCCCAGACACTGCCACCAGGGCAGACATGTGGGTGTCCATCCAGCAGAACCCTGAGTCGCAAACCTCTCCCGAACGTCCTCTCTTTTGGTGTTCCGAATCAAGGCACAGCTTGGGAGATGAGGAGCAAGCTGCATCATTTCCTTCCTGGGGCCAGGCCAGGAGACACGTAAGAGTCCGGAAGGAACTCTCATTAGGAGGAGGAAACAGCACAGGGAACTCGCCTGTAGCCCAACTGCAGAGAGCACGCAACCTTCTAAAACCAGAAACCTTGCCGGTCGCCTTTGCGTTTCCTGACAGCCCACATGTCCACCTCCGCCAGAGCCAGCACAATGCATCTGCAGGCTCCAGCCGCTCTCCAGGCAAGCTTGCGCCTTCCTTCCTACCAGTCCACGGCCCACACTTAACACTTGGCTCAGAGCCCACATCCTCAATGAAGCCGTTTAGGTAGACTCAGTCTTTAGGCGTCTCACCCATCTTCAACACACAAAGCCCCATTGCCCATTTCACACAGTTTTACAGAGGTGTCCGTTGCCCTGGTATGGCTACTTCTTGGAGCATAGAGCCACTGTTTGAATGTCTTTTGTTTCAGCTGATTGTGAGACCCACAGCAGGGCACATTATACACAATTTAAAATGAATGGGAAAGAAAGTACAGTCAACACATTCTTGGGTCATGGGCCATCTTCTCCAGCGATGCCCTGAGGAACTAGCTCCTTGCAGTCTGAGGTCCTTCTTCTGAAATGAAAATCAAATGCAGCTACTTCCGGGTGGTAGAAAGAACAGCACTTGAAAATCTAAGCAGCACCTCTCACGTGATTCCCGGGAGTTGGGGAGCAGGGTGAGAGCGCCTCCTTTTAAACGGGAGGTGAGCACAACGTGGTCCCATTGTCGGCATGGTCCGCGGCCTCCATCAGCTTTAAAAGTTCCGCCTCCTCGCTGGAGTACACAGCAGTGTCGGTGTCATCTGAGTGGTACCCAGACTGGTAGCCGCTGGTCTGGTTGGAGCCTTCTGAGGCCACAGACTCCCTGCTTTTGCTGGGCATCATCCCGCTGTGGAAGAAATGGCAACCAGATGAGTTGAGAAGGAGATGGCCCCTTGGCTCTTCACCCTCACCCCGTTCCCCAGCTCCAA
This sequence comes from Alexandromys fortis, assembly GCF_014885135.2. Lineage (NCBI taxonomy): Eukaryota > Metazoa > Chordata > Mammalia > Rodentia > Cricetidae > Alexandromys > Alexandromys fortis. Next base: position 31,394,408 of record NW_026067949.1, read on the forward strand.
GGAGGTGGGATCTCCTCTGGAGGCACCAGCCCCTATCCCTCCCTGCCCTAATCAGACTATCAGGCTCACTCAGACAAGGTCTACTTTCAGGTACTAGCCTGAGTTAGTAGTAGCAGGTAAGTCCTCTCCTTCAGGTCCAAGTCTTTCAAGCCCGAGAGGAGATAAAAGGCAGTTCTGCTGAGGTATGCAGAGTCCCTAACCAGTGGAACATTTTACAGCCTTGATGATTGACAAGTTTGTATACAATGATTGGAGCCAAGGGGTCTCTTTCATGATAATGAAGAAAATTAGGATGGTCTAAAAGTTCATTTGCGGTTTTCCTGTTCGGTCATTTATGGTACTACATGGCTTATGAAAGATGTTAATAAATTTGTTGAGAAAAAAAAAACCCTGGAAGCCTGTGTGCAGGCAAGCCAGACATGTCAAAAACTGCTTTTTACTCATCAAAACCACATTCTTTGGACAAATTGGGGATTCAGTCACTCAGCAGCAACTGGAGAATGTTTTCAATGACACAGTAATCATGTCAAAACTAACAAATGAAGGCTGTGTGGACCAAAAAGCTCAGGGTTTGCCCTTTCAGGGGCCGTAGCCTCATTATTCATAATAAAAACCGCACGGGAAAGAGTTTATTTATTCTGTGTTAAGATATGGTTTAAAGTAGGTTCTCAAAGAGCTAGAAATACATTTTCCCCCTTTCAATCCACTCCTCCCTCCCCAGACCAAAACCAATTTGTGTTTCAAACAATGGCATGATGTTGGCCACTTAATAGTTCTGGATAAATATGGTTTGAGTCAAAGAAAGAAGCATACAATTGGCGCTCACGGTTGCTCACCGGACTTTACAGGAAACAGCAAAATTTACTGTCACCATTGTTAGTGCTGACAAGCATAACTCAAAAACACCTGGGGGTTCCCATCTCACACAGCCGTCCCGTCATAAGTGGAGCACATCTTTTGTATTCCTACCTAGAATGATCCTCCCGGCAAATAAATAACTACTATTATCCCATTATTCTTTTCACTATAGAATTTCATAAATTCTTATGTTGAAATCAGGAATATTTATTCAAAGCAACTATATGTTGCTGCTGAGCCATGAGAGATGAATGACTCAAGATCACATTTAATACTTTCCCACAACTGAGAAGGATTCAAGAGATAATATTTAAATACACTAAATCAGTGACTTTGTATTTATTTACATATCATCTTTCTTAATTACAGATAAAGTTAATTAGGAACAGGTTTGACAGTTCTTCAGACTGCAAACTCGTAACTCTTTGGGATCATGGCATCTGCTGATGTCATTGCTGTTTGGCCAAGGCCACATACACCACCGATCACAGTCGATATGCCGACCTATATCACATGCTCAGGTGCTCCAGTCAAAAGTTGGGTCATTAGAAATTGACCAAACCCTCTAACTCACTTCAGATTCTTTTTTCAGACCTATCAATTTCATTGTTGGGTTTATTTCAGTTCTTTATCAAATTGCTTATTTGGGCTATTAATGTCATCAACCTTCAAAGGCCCCAAAAAGTGAAACTTCATCTACACTGAATGTCTTTATTAGGTCCTTTCAAAAATTCCCGTTGAAAGGTCTTTCTTATTTGGCTGAGTCTTACCCAAAGGATGGAGATAATTTATTCCTGTCTTCCAGGGTTTTCAGCTCTTCTGATGCCAGGACCATGCCACTGTCTGTCTGGCTGTCCTTTTTAGGAGACAATGAGAGGACAGTGAGTATGCACAGGGCCAGCTCCCTTAAACCCATTTCCAGTCCACCTAGCAGACAATACGATTCAGTGTCCCGCCAAGGAGGGTAAGGGCATGGCAGCCAGAGATTGTGCAAGTCACAAGGGAAGCAAATGCTCCCAGGAAGAAGATTTAAGCCAGGGAGACACAACCAAGGACAGTGGGGTCTCCTGCTCTCTGCACAGTGACACTGTGGGCCCTTGAGTGAAACGGGGCACACAGTTAGACTACTTGACCCTTGGTCCAGGTGCCTTTCCTACAGCAAAACCAAAGACCCATCTCTGTAATGACCCCATGGCACATACCCTCAAGGAGAACCTTCATGAGGTTCCAAGACTCAAACGCTTGAGCTAATATTTATCTAGCTAGCATTTCAGCCTGAGAATTTATTTCTACAACTGTTTATAAAAGATGGACTTACATCTGGGATTACTTTTACTTCTGGTTCTTCCAGTGGGATATCTTCAAATGTTTTCACACTCACTGGCCGGCTCTTTCGCTTGCTGTTCTGCAGATACTGACTGCAAGAGAACAAACATTTATCTGCATTGGAGTGGTTGGTATATTTGGCCACGGATGCCTCAAGTGATACCTACGTCCATTATCTTTCAACCACAAGTTTAATAGCAACCTTCAAAACAGCCTTTGGGGCAGGGGGAAGAAAAAGAAAAACAAAGTCTTCCTTTGCTAGCACACACAGAAGGTTTAATTTCCTGTGGAAGTCCATTTAAAAGTAAAATATAACTGAAAAGAGTAAGGGAGACCCTGTGCCTTTGACTCATGCTTCTGAGGCCCGGGGCTGAACTCAGGTCAATAGAAGCTGACTCAACAGCAGCTGCCTTCTGATGGACCCTGCCTGCCTGCCTGGGATTCCTCCAGTGAGCTCCGGATATAGTGCTACGGGCTTTCTATTTTTCTAGCCCATAGAGAAGGTTTCCCCCACAGTATTGACAGTCTGGGCAGAGGAAACACCTTTGGTTTCTCTAAAGGATACTGTGCTAAGCAGTGATCTCAAGTCAACTTCTTCCTTCACCATGATATACGGATCTAGGGCACAGAGGGAGGTGGGCTGCGTCTTTCTCGGCCATGCTTCAGAACCTCAAGACACTGCCTAATTTTGAGTCTAACACTGACTGTTGAAATGGGAGCATGGCTCTGTTGCTCCATTTTAAACAGGCATAGGCAATAGCTATTCTTTCTAGCTTGCAAGGTGGTCGGGAAGGTGAACGGCACAGCAACTGTCAAGTTTGGTGTTCTGAGGACGCACAAAACTCTATCTTTGATTTTCCTCTTTTGGATTCCAAAGACCTTCAAAGAGTGAGACTTGACAGACAACGCATCACTTGTCCCTGGACGTTGCTCTTCCTTGCCACTTGCCATTGGGGGAGTCCAAAATATCCTATCCAAACCTCTTACAGCCCAAAGAGAGATAAGAGAAGGCCCATGGGGACAATAAGCATATTCTTCACTCTGGTTCCACGACAAGCAGACTGCTGGCACAGGGCAGTGTCGGGTCAGAGTTGAAGACTAGAAGCTGAGTGTCTCTTCTCTTCTCCAAGAGGTCGTTTCCTCTCCACACAGAGGACAGAATGAGGTTCCCAGTGACACCCTCCCTCAGGAGACTTCACAGGAAAGAGGACATGCAATTCAGGGGACAAGAAAAGCCAGTTTCCTGCTGACTCTGGTCCTTCCTTGAAAGTCGTGACTGTCAGCGAAGGCTGGCTGGGATCATGGCTCTCCGCTCAGTCAGGAAGACCTTTGGGGTTCTACCACAGGTCATGAGTTGAGTCGAATGCTCTTCAGACATCGCCTCACGGCGTCTTCATGGTAACCTCTCCAAAATCCACTGGTCCAAAATCACACAACTAGAATCTCAGACTACAGTTGTGAGGGCTACTGAAAATTTTAAACATGGGACTGGCATGACCAGATAGGCTTTTTAGAGAGTTGGCTGTGATTGAGAAGGAGAAGGCCAGAGGCAGTAATACAGCCAGTTAGGAGACTTCACACTTATCTAGCGGGAAGGCAGGGAATCTGATTAAAGAAGGGGAATGCGCAGGAGGTTTGAAGCAGTGCCTGCATTTCCACACAACCCAGCAGAGTGAGGAGGCGTGGATAGCACATAGCCACCTCCAGAGACTCAGATCCTTGACTTCTGATTTCAAAATGGTATGGCCCTTCGCAAATGACAAAGCAATTTCCAAGGTCTCCTTGCATCGGCTCCCTGCCGTCTCCCAAACAGATCTCTCATTATTTCCCATTGGGGATGAAGAAGACAAGGCTCAATGAGAAAATGGCAGAGGAAGGGCAGAACCAGGACTCCCACTCGCGTTTGCAGGCTCCAGAGCCCACATGGGGTTGTTTCTCCTCACCCCGTGGGTAGCAGGATGGAAAAGAAGCAAGAGAGCCACAGACATCTTGCTCAGGTCTTTACTAAGCACCTACTACGGTCACAGCCTTGCTCTGGCTCCCACGTGTGCACGGACCCTGTGATGGGTGGGTGGGTTGAGTCAGTAGGGAGCGTTATGTAGATGGAAGGCAGAGAAAGAAGAGCCCTGTTTCCAGCAGTGATGGCCAAACCAAGACGAAGCTAGGCAGCTAGCAGGCTCTCTCGGGGATCAACCCACCTTGGATGTTTAATTACTCGCAATTAATCAGAGTGGGAAGAAGAGTGTGTACCGACGCCTTGCTCTGGGGGAGAGGACTGCAAAGACATCTCTGCTAAACTGCTGGGAATGGGAGGCGGAACTCCCAGGGAAAATGACAAAGCAGCCACAGATGGTCCACACGCTGCCCTCCAGGAGAAAAGAGACTGGCGAATATGGGGTTTCTTAGGGGAAGCATACACACTTGGGGTCACAGAGGATCCATGGGGAAAAACTGGAGACAAAGCTAAGTCTAGACATAAGTGGCCCTCCCTGCCCCCACCCCTCTGCCTCTTTTCCACAGAACTGTTGAACAAATATTTTAAAAATAGTTTAAAGGGGCAACAGATCAAGAGGCTGTCTCCCACAGTGATGCTCATGCCCAGCTCTATTTATAACGCAACGGAGTTGAAACGTATAAGGAGGAAGCAAAGCTAGAAAGACTCAGCGTTTCTCCTTGCCTGGAAGCATGAGAATAGATAGAACATGCCTGGGGAGGTGTCTTAGCCTCAGCACATTCCCCCAGAGAAGCTGAACCACGCAAGACTCCTGCACTATTGAGGGCAGTGTGCTCCCACCTCTAATCCACATTGCCTTCATTTACATTACTGTAAGGTGACAGAGGGCTTTGGTGTTTATAAAAAGAAAAATAGTGGAGTTGAGATGGGATGTAAACAAAAAGCTTCCAATTTCTGTTTTATTTTTCAGTTTATGGATAGCTAAAAGAGAACCTATTCTGGGAAGGCTCCTTCAAAACTCAGAGGCAGAAAATCTGAGCCAAGCCTGGCTGGGCTGAAAAGCATGGTGTCGCGCTTGTCCCCACTCCTGGGGATAAATGTTAGCGAGTCCTCTTTTAGCCCCAGCCTCATGTTGGCATGCCTATCTCCCAAATACAGCTCCATCTCCTGCTTAGCACCACATTCCGGGAACCCAGCAAGTCAAATGGCCCAGATCTGAACTCTCCTCTGTCTTGTCACAGGACATGACAAGGACAGTGAGCCATCAGATGGCTCTTGGGCTGAGGAGAAGGCAAGACAGTGTGGCAGGAACAATGGTAAAGCCAGAATGGACTAGGACTTTGCATCCATGAGCGTTTCTCTTTATGACTCTTCTCTCTGAGAACCTCTCCTTGGAAGGAGGGAAAATGGCCCTCCGGCTGGAATCAGAATAGATACATTCTTCTCTGGGGCAGGATGGGAAGCCACTCTCTTAACAGCTGTCCTTTATGAAGTCCCTTAAAGTGCCAGGCACTTAGAAATACATTATAGCCATAACAGTGTGCAATCCTCCAAGTGGCCATTTGCAAACCACAGTGGCCCTGCCTTCCCTCACACAGAGACTGGGCTGGGGGAGGGGCGAACGATATGGGACTTCTTTCAGTCTACCAAAAGGCAGACCCAGGCATCGCACCTGGTTCTACCAAGCTCTCGTGTCTACATCTTTATTCATGATATTTTTGCACTGCTTCATGTAGTAGAGCTATGACCTGTGCCTAGATGATACTTGCCGTCTGGTCTAAATCTAGAGTTCTCGCATAGTCAGAAACCTGATAATATACAGAAAAAAAAAATTCTTCAGGGAAAACTGACTGCTCTTGTTATAAAAGCAATGGTAGCGTGTTGGTTGATATCTAACTCCCCTCCCCCCAACTCCCTTCCCCCACTCAGGATTCCTCAGGGCCAAACATCATTCCTAGGCCTCCTTAACCTCCTTGCAGCATGGCCACTGGGCCTGTGCCTCCCATGGGAGGCAGCTGCCCAATTCCTTCTACAGCTTGGATTCACTCAGGAAGACAAGCAACACCTGTGTTTTCAGAGGGTCTGCTCGGTAGAAGCACAATAATACCCAAAGCAAAGTCTAGTTGTCTTGGGCTTAGGGAAGGCGATGCTAAGGTCGTATTGTGGGAAGCCCCACCAGCATTTTCCTCATGCACAGGTATTACCTGAGCCCACCAAAAGCTGCCTGCAGAACCCTGCACAGACCAAGACTGGACTGCATGGCATTTGTTTTGAATAAACTTAGGCGCCGCAGCAGGTAAATAGAATGCTGAAACTCAGACTGGGGACAAACTTCTCTAGAGTGCAGCCCTTCTCTAGGACACAGCCTGCGGTGTGCCGTCTCCTTGCCCGAGAGCCCTCGGTATGTTTCAGATTTGCACAGAATCCTTCCTTCCTGAGTCTTTCCTAAGCCATTTAATTCACCTTAATAAAAGTGTACACAGGGACGATTTTAATACAGATGTCTCCTTACCGTGGCTCGCTCTCTCTCTCTTTTTTCCTGGAGATTAACAAACTGTGGTATTTTAGCTATTTGCTCTCACAAGGCTTAGAATTCTTAACGGCAGAGTTGTGCCAGCAATATGGGCCGCAGATGGGAGGCCGTTCAACTCTCCAGACCTCCTTTGGAGAGCACGGCCCTTGTGAATGTCAGAACTCCAGTTAGCTAGAAGTAGTGAGTGACGGACAGGCTGAACAAATGTCTTCCTCCCGCCCCCACCTCCTGAGCCGCCCTTGAAGCCCCCCTGAGGGGATGCTGGCCATATACCTGATTCCTGCTGTGTTGTCATAATGGAATTTGGGGTCACACACTTCTTCTTCCTCCATACAGGAAACAGGTGAGGTGGGCAGGGAGAGTCCAGAGTCCTCTTCCATGCTCAGTGTCTCTGACATGGGAAGAACAATGTAGTCTTTGCCATCCTGAAACAATAAACACAGCATGCTATTGTTATGGCTGCTATCCTTCAAGGGCCTTTTCATGAGAAACAAAGGGCAGGGGGGCGTCTTGGCTGTGCCTGCCGCTTTCATATCTGAACCCAAGACTTCAAGACTGTATTGGAAAGGGGTTGACAGAAACAAAAGGCCACTTGAAAGGGGTGTGTGGAAAAAAGGTTACTAAAGAGACTAAGGAAAAACTGCATTAGTGAAGAGATGAGAGGCCATGGTTGCCATGAAGACAAAGCCAGCAATGGCTGCGGAGGAGATGGGTGAGCAAGGAGCCTAGGAATCAATTCTCCACAAAGACCTCCACAGGAGTCTGACCTTCAAAGTGAACAGCCTCGAGTCGAGCCTCTGCATCCCAAGGCAATGGAAAATCCAAAGGCAGGGAAGAGAAAGGCCTAGGACAGTAGGCGCAGAGGAATTCTCGATAGTGCAATCTGCTGTTATTTCTCAAGAGGCAGAAAAGACAAGGTGATCCAATACATTGAAATGTTTGGAAGGTTTCTTTGGTGAAAATAGAAGTGGCCCTCAAGTGTTCAGAAGGAAAAAGGAAGCAACTGGCTCCGACTGGAATAGGGACCACCGAGCAGCATCAAACTCTCTAACAACAACAAAAAAGGGGGCGCAATCCCATTGTGGAACTGCCATGACAGACTGACATTTCACCAAGAGGGGCCAGAGTCCTGCCTTGGCATGATTTGCATGTTTGTTTTGTTTTGGCCTCGCCTGCAGAATTTACTAAAAATGACTTGAAATTCCTTCCATTTCTGATAATCAGTAAGTCAATCGGATTTTGATTTTGTTTGCTTGTTTGTTTTGTTTTTTGAAGGAGTCTTGCTATGCTGCCCAAGCAGGCCTCAAACTTGTGATTCTCTTGTTCCAGCCTTAAGAATTCTGGGATTACAGACATGCACTATCAGACTCAGCAGGCTTTTTTTTTTTTTTAGAAGAACATTTGAAGACATAACAAAAATCAAGTAGGTGCGGACCAGCAAGATGACTCAAAGGGGAACGGCATCTTCAGCCAAGGCTTCAGACGGGAGTTCAAACTCCTGGACCCACATGATAGAGGAAGAGAATAGTTCCTGCAATTTATGGATAGCCTAGAGTTGCCTATTCTCAAGCTATGAATTAGGGTTCTATCACTCTAAAGAGCAATTATTACTTTAAGGAAGCATTATTGCTCAAAACTGGAAGGCAGAGGCTCCTTTTTCAGTGACCCAGAGAACCACATCATGCCTCGTGTGTGTTCAGGCAGTAGACTGACTGTTAGATCACAGACCCTCGACCTGAAGGCTCTTTCTGGAAGCTTCTGGAGCAGAGGGTTACAAACCTGCTGAGCATTTGCTTGCAGGAGATTTCCCAAATGTTCCACCAACTCTGAAAACGAGGGTCTCTGATTGGGGTCCTCATGCCAGCAGTCCAGCATGGTCTGGTACCTAGACAAGCAAGACACCAGTTTCATTAAAGCATGTCATTCTTCCAAGAACTAAAAGTCAAAATAATACTCAAATGGGGGAAGTGTTTGTAAAGAGCCTATCAAGAACTGAGATACTAACTAGAGATATGAAACTACAGGAGACACAGATGTCAACACTCACATGTCCAACTGTCTATAAAAGGGTCTTCTTTAACACACATCTCTATCAACCTTCAATAAAAGCTCTCTGGTATAGATAATACAGTAACACGATGACGGTGCTTGAGGTAACCAAGGAAGGCATCAGAGAAAAGGCCGAACACAAACTAGGCCATGACGTAGATGCTCACAATGGAAGGCCTTCTCGCCTTCTTAGCGGGAAGAATTTGTGTGAAAAGAAAGAAGAGTGCTTTCCAGAGTCTTACATTTCTGGGGTGGTGTAGTCAGGAGCCCGCATTCTAGTTCCCTCTTTCAGTCTCCTACAGAAGTCTTCATCAATCTTGACCCCAGGATATGGGGACGCACCTAGAGTAAGACAGGAAAGGAGCACTGTGAACTTTGCAATCACCATAAAAAGCCTGTAAGCCTGATTCTTGCACATCCTTATGGCCTACAGAGCTTTTTTTGTTTGTTTTTATTCTTCTTGATTTTACCATTTAAATCTTCTAAGAAATTCTATTTGACAGAAGGTAAAATATAGAGGAGAAAAGGACTTGCTGGGCTCATTCACTATTATCACCTCCTCTGCTCCCAGGCAAGGGTCAAAGAGAAGTAACTCACCTAAGGAAAATATTTCCCAGAGCAAAACGCCGAAAGACCACACATCGCTCTGAATCGTGTACACTCTGTCAAAAATCGTTTCTGGGGCCATCCACTTCAAAGGAAGTCGGGCCTACGTGGGTGATAGCAAGGCATCAGAACCCAAGTTAGCGATTTCTGAAGAAAACACTTTCTTCACTACCCAACACAGATCCACAAAGTTTGAATTGTGCGCTTGAATGGACCACCAGGTTCATCTTTAGATACTTACATCTCCCTTCCTGACATAATCCGGGTCTTTATAAATATCCCGGGCCAGGCCGAAGTCACAGATCTTCACCACATTCTTCTCTGAGAGGAGAATATTCCGCGCTGCCAGGTCCCGGTGGATACACTGTGAAAAGAACAGGATCGTGCTAAGTCTCCACACAGCTAATCTCTTTTACATCTGTTGTGACCTCATGCTTAAAAAAATCCAACAGCAGAGAACCATCTGATTAGCAAGAAGTGGGGTAGAGTTTTAGAGCAACCGGTCAGGAAAGGGGCCCGTGTGTTTCGCTGAGACACATCTGCTTATTCCATAAACAGTCCTGTCCTTTGGCGTTACATGATCTGGTTACAGTCTGATGATGGACACGGTTTAAAAATGTGTCTCGGATCACATCCACACATCTTTTGCTTGGCAGCCTCTGTGCCTTGAACTGGGTTATTCTAAGGGAATCCCAGAATAGATTTGCTTTGAATGGCTGTGTGGAAAGGAGAAGTGAGGATTCTCATTGGTTGGGTGCGCTTGGTTGGCTTTCTATTTCATTTGGTACTGAAGCTGGATTTGATCTGGAGGCAGTACTCATCCTGCTTCAAAGTGTTCGATATGACAGAAAAGGTCAACACCAGCAAGGCTGGCCAGCTCGAGTGGACTGGACTCTGTAGAAAGTTCCCCAGAGCTCAGCTTTAAGCCTTGGGATTTGCAGTTCCTACACTGGTCTCTCCTTTCTGTCTTCCAACTTGATCTGACTTTCAGCTATTAAGTGGCCCTGTCACTCTATGCTCACAACCCTCAGCAAACACCTAAGCACCAACTGAGAGGGAAGAAGAGCCTCAAAGAACTTTAGACATGAATGAAAGGCTTGCATAAGAGACCCAATCAGCACGTGGGGGCTGGGAACCACTGCCTCTCCCCTGCCCAGCACCTCAGGTTAATAAGGGCAGTCTCCCTTGCACCAGAATACTCAGGAGAGCATTGTCTAGAGTGAGACAGTAAAACTGGTAAGGTCACATAACAGATGGCATCTCTACTTGCTCTCAACCAAAGAGCTTCCTTTTTCATTTTTATATATATATCAAACCAACAAACCAAGAAAACCACCTCGTGGTTACAAGAGAAAATAAAGGATTCTGGCTCCCCACTGACCAATCACTATATCAACTCTTCCTTCTAGTTGACAAAAGAAATTATTTGGCTCAAGAGTGAGTTCTGGCCTTTACAAAAATAATAACCCTTGAAAAAGACTCAAAGTCCTTCCCTTTGGGACGGTCCTGTAGGACCCTGGTTCTCTTTCTTCTTGTTGGGAAATAGAGCGCATGAAATATTCAGCAGAACTATCTAAGATTCCGAGGTTCTAGATGCTGTCAAGAAACTTTAAACTTCAGTGGGGCGAGGGGCAAGGGACCTTATAACAATAAAGAAAACAAACGAATTATTAAGGGCTTCTGTTCCCTCAGGAACCTGCAGCAAATACACTTCACCCACAGAGAGCTTTTCCTGAATGTAATGTGAACCTTTCTTACATATCACCCCATTCCCAGGGTCACCAGTGACTTCCACCAACCTCCCTCCCACCTCAGTGCTGTTTACAACCTTTGGAATGTTTGTCCCCTGTCACGTCCCACCTCAGCCTTTGTTTGGCCTACTTTCTAATTTTAGCTGTTTTAATCGTCCGCATCTGAAGCCTGGTCTTCCTGGCTTCTAAGTATACAAATAGCAAATAACTTTTTGATGGATGATGGTGAATGTAAAATAAATTAAAAATAGACCCCACTACGCCAAGATACCTACAGGACTCTACTCCCTGCCTCTTCTAGGTGCACAGATCACATCCTTAGTGAAGAGTTCCTCCTTTAGCTTGCATAACGTTGAAGTACACGCGTGTTAGCACGTGCGCACGCACACACATAGCATTTTCATATATTCTGTAAGCTTCTTCCCGCTTTACTTCATCTCACAACATCTGTTCCTAACCTTCCTCTTGTGCTTCTTGGTTATGGGTTGTTTCATCAGCTACAGGTGTTGGAAACCTCAGGAAGAGCTGTCTTGGTTGATTCACTACGGTGACACTTAGAAGTCTATGTAGTCAGCCAGGAGGTGTTGGAGCGCACCTCTAATCCCAGCACTCGGGAGGCAGAGGCAAGCAGATCTCTGTGAGCTCCAGCCAGCCTGGTTACTAGAGGAAGTTCCAGGATAGCCAGTGCTACACAGAGAAACACTTTCTTGAAGAAAGCAAAACAAAACAAACCACCATCCCCCAAAAAAGATTAAAAACAAAACCTGACACTTAGTAATTGGTCAATGAGTATTACTGATATGAATGAATTTCATGAACGCTCTAGCCACCTTTTATTCACAGAAAAAGGGCCTCCACAGAAGAACACATTTAAGAATCCTAAATGTGATGTATGACTTTCCAACCCGAGCAAGCGCTGTCTCATTCCCAAGCCTGTGATCTGAACACAAAGCTTACTGTCCCCTTGACCTGCCATACCTTCCTTGATGCCAGGAACTCCATGCCCTTAGCCACTTGGAAGCTGTAGCAGATGAGATGCTCCAAGGTCAGGAAGTCCTTGTACAAGTCTTCAGAAGCTGTGAGAGGCAAGAGGACACAGCTGAGTGTTCCCATCAGTTGGTAGCCCTGTGATCTCAAGACTCAAGAGTCAGTTTCAGGAGACAGAAGCAGAAGACCTGGCCAATTGTGAAACCCCGAATTATTAGCCTTCATCATACTTCTGGGGAAAAGAATGCTTTCTCCATTTTGGTCAAACTGAGTCACTGAATCCAGAAGGGAGAAGAGAGATGGAATCGGTTCTGACAACAAGAAGAGAAAAAGGACCTTTTAAAGTCTGCTATCCCAAGCTGTTGTTGTTTCCCCATGAATTCAGAGGGGGAAACAATAGCTCCTATGAAGAAACTCTAAAAATAAAACAACAATATTGAGGGTCATCAAATCTTTTTTTCTCCGGGCTTTTGTCTCCTGGGACAAAGACCAAAGTTCAGACTGCAGTCCACAACAGATAACTAAAAATAACAGAAAGAGATTTATTTCTCTCACTTTCAAACTTAAGACGAGAAGCAAGCATATTAAGTCTGTCCTGGAAGGGAGACTTTCCTCCACGGAGAGGAGTGAGTGACCACAGGCGTGGAAGAAAGCCGGATTTGCATAAGCTTACGGTAGCGTTTCTTACACATAAACACTGAGGCACTCCTGGATGTTTTGAAATGCTCTCCTAACTTATCAGATAAGATATGGCTACTGTCTCTTTCCTGGACACAAGGCCAGAGTAAACACAAACGCGATCGCCATAACAGACTTGTTAGTACTGAGAAAGCTGAGACTTCTTTCTCCATGACTTCTTATGCTAATGGCTAGGAACAGTGAAACTCTCTTCATTCTCCAGATAAAGAAATAGAGGCGAAGTCCTGGCCTGCAATTCCAAGCCATTTACACCTCAGCCCTCCACCCCTAGCTCCTTACATTTCCAGCTTACTGGCTACCAACTGTGAGCAAGAAGGTGCCCGACCCACTTACTGGTAGACCTCATGAGGACAGGCCTAACAGCTTCCCCATGCCCCCTAGCCCAAGTCCTAACCACCAGCTGCCTATATGGTTTCTAAGAGAAAGAAATTGGATCCAGTTCTATCAGTCGGCCTGTGGCAGGGGAAACAGAAGTGGGGATGGGTTTGTCTACACTCACATCCCAAGAGCACCAAGCATCGGGCATCCTCGTCTCTTTCATCACACAGCGGTGCCTGCTCCTTCTGATAAAGGCAGACCTACAGTGTGTCCTGGCGCTGACTGAAGTAGCAGAGAGGCCGAGGTCCAGCTCCACCCATACGTACCACTAAAGCATCATTGGGATCACAACCAAGTGAGGCAAGACTAAGGCATGTGACTGGAGATGGAGAAGCTAGCTGGGGTGGAGTGAAGACGATGGCCATGTCCTCACCCATCTTGGAGAAGGTCGGGAAGAGATGCCCAAAGGGCCTCTGTGTGCTGCTAACGCATGTTACCTATTGGATCTGAGCCACCTACGGCAACGAAGGCTAGCCAGACCCCAAAAAGCTCCCTTGCCCTTTCCAAACACGGCACTGAACCTTTACTTCCAATAAATTCTCATCCAGTATTGGACCAGAGTGTTGATTTGATTGCTAGTGACAGCTTCGCCCACTGAGCTACCTAGACTTCTCAGGAGAACCCTGCTTTTATCCCCAGTAGAGTTCACTGTCTGTTTGGGGCTTCCATACTTTCGTTAAGTTTGACTGGACGCTACCTAGGAATTTAGATTTTTTTCGTACCTGAAGCTTTCCCCTGTGGCTGAATATCTTGCCACCATCCCTTTCTACAAGAGTGTGCTTTAGGGACAGGCCGCAAGGGCAGGTACCTTCTTCTTCCTCCACATCACTGAGGGATTTCTCCTCGACAAATCCCGAGCTGGCCGAGCTCTGGCTGCTGGTGATGCTGTCCAAGCGACGCTTCAGATCCACGGAGAGCTCCCCGACGTAGTCTTTCCCCTGGCGGAACCGGGCACCTTTGCTCTGGAAAAGAAGGGACTGTGCAAATTCCTTGAATACAAGACGGGTCTCTCATGCATGGCAAGGCCACACACAGTTGAGACTATTAAAAGCAAAGAAGAGAGACAAGTCTAGGATCCTACGGAGATGAAACGCAGGGCAAGTTTTACCGGTGTTCCTTCTCCAACGCCCATATTCCTTCACTTTGGTGTCAAGTGGTAAGTGCTACATTCCCAAACATACTCAGACACACTGTCATTAGTGCCCCCTTGACAGGGGGATGCACCCTCCGTGGCGCCAAATATGGCTGAGGTGACAGACTATCATGCAGAGCCAACGCTCCCTCTGCCCTACCCTTTCTTTAATCAAATCTAGCACCATCATAATGGGTCAGGAGATTAAAGTCCTAAAAATAAAATATGAGAAGCACACAACCCCCTTAAGTGGATGCCTAAGATAACCAGGGAAACATGCAAAGAATTTCAACGAAAAGACACATGTGAAGCCGCTTTGAGTTTTGCTCTGCTTTCATGTATGGCCATGCTCAGGTAGATGGCGACATACATGTGTGACCATTCTCAGCTAGACGGCAACATACCTTATAAGGAACAAATTCATTTCTCTTGCCCCGTAAGTAAGTCGATAGGTTTCCAAACTTGCAGAATTCCACAATCACCATGAGAGGCCCTGCAAATGATACCGCTAGTTATGACCGGAAAATGCACTTCACGAACACGTCTCGCTAAGAACTTAGCATACTGATAAGCCCAAAACTGCCCTGGAAGAAGTCTTATATGGGAACTCTCTCATGGGAACAGAGTGGCAGAAATCAGCTGACCCCAATCCCTCCTGTTGTAACTTTTCTTTTTCAAGCTGATTCTACAGGCATAATCGAAACATCAGCAATCAGCTGAGATGTCACAGTGGGAGAAAAGGGAGCTGACTCGAGGTTCTTTTCTCTCGAGGTCTGGGGTGCTCATCTTGCCCATCGAACACTCACTGTCTAAGTAGCAAACGTCTCCCCGTGAGGAGAACATTCTTCAATTCAAAGGATGCTGCAGAATCCTTTGATTAGAGAGTCCACTGAATCTCTCTGGAGCCTAGCACATCTGGGGCTCTGCAAAGGACTGCTCCCTCCAACACCACCAAGGCTGTTAGTCCCACGCGGGTGGGCAGAGCCACAGCAGTTGCTCACCTCCTGGCTTGGTGCAGGCACCTAGAAGGTTGACCACATTGAGATGGTGGCCAATGTGGATGAGGATCTTGAGTTCAGACATGAGTGCTCGGTGCTCGCTGTGTGTTGCTCCTTCTACGAATTCAGAACAAAGACAGACACTGTTAGGTGTGGCCGTTGCCGCAGGATGACGGACGCACTGAGCTGTGTGACTGTCACTCCCGGCCGAGCTCAGTTACAGCTAACAGGGCAACTGTCAAGTGCAAACTCTGTTTTCTAATTAGAAAGCAAGGCTTTACTTTAAGCAAACCCTGAATGATTGGTATTTAAAGAAATCTGAGGGGAGGTTTCTTGTAAAGTTAGGAACATATCTGCAACAGAATCACATTTAGATTCTCTTTCTGTACAAAACTGGAAGTTTCTATTTCAGCTTTAGTAGGCTGCTTAGGGCCTGATGAATTCATTGCCTCCTCATAGGGAAGCACATTAAATATTCTCAGATCTAGGGACCAGTGAGTTGGCTGGGTGGGTAAAGGCCCTTGCCACTGATTTTAACGATCTGAGTTCAAACACTGGGACCTACACGGTGGAAGGAGAGAACTGACTCTTGCAATTTGTCCTCTGACAACTCATTCTCTCTCTCTCTCTCTCTCTCTCTCTCTCTCTCTCTCTCTCTCTCTCTCTCCACCTTCTCCCTTCTCTCCACACACACACACACATAAATAAATGTGGTAAATTGGCTCAGGTCCATGCTGATATTCCAGTTGATCTACACCAAATAAATAAGTTAACAGGACCAGCACACAGCAAAGATATTTGTTCATGGGTCTAATGGGGCTAGGACTGCATTTGGTGCTGTACGAACTGCTACACTTCTCTCTCACCCACAGACATGGGTTCCATCTCAGGGCCTGATGACCCATCTCTACACACACACACACACACACACACACACACACACACACACACACCCTTAGCCTCTAGATAAAAATGAAAATGGAGGAAGGGGCCTTTGAAAGGCACAAGAACCTTCTAGCAAAGGGCAAGCATCTCCCTCCACCGAAACAATCACAAATTGAGCAGAGGCTCCCCTCCCCCCATCAGAATGTCCAGGTGGCAGGTCCTTTACTGTGAAAAGATGCTGGTGTCTAAAAGAACACCCATATCCTATTCTGTCTGAACAGCCATTCTTACTTTGCAGTGCACCTTCAGAAAGTTCTTTGGAATGTTCTAATTCTAAAAGAACATGATGGTTTTGCATTATACTATTTTTTTTACTGATTATAAAGGGTTTGTAATCAGTTTGCATCATAATACTTTGAGGAACAATTTTAATAGAACCAGATAGTTTTCCCTCATATAACCAGGACCACCAAACAGAATTGTGTAAGTTGATTCTTGCTCCCCAGTCATGTGCCCTTGCATGAGGCTCCAAAGGAGGAACCTGTCTCTAATTTGTGCAAAGGCAGTATAAGCCAGCAGCTTTCTGTCCCCACCTATCCACAGAGCCAGCGATGCAAGCTTCATACCATGCCTAATGAAGGAGAAATAAAGAGAACCACATTACAATGTCATTGTGCTTTTTACCTTTCAACATTTTGACAGCCACTGTTTTGCAGGTCGCTGTCTTGTCAATTCCAAAGGCGTCTGCCTCAATCACTTGGCCAAAGGCACCACGGCCGAGAGGCTTCCCTGGAACCGATGATAATGGCAATTACAAAATCTGGTTGTCTCGTCACACTACCAGAGGGTTATGTGAAGATTCTGATTGGTTAAAGGGACGTTGTATTCCGTTTAGACTCACATTCCGATTTACTCCCTCAGTCTGGCTTTCCCCCTGCACCTTCCAAAGTGCCCTGCTTTGGATGGTTATACAGGTTCCTCACTACCAAAAGGCTATAAGGGTGATTACCCAAAATCAGAAGATACAATTCATATTTACAAATAAGAATACATCATCTGAATAATCTAGACAGGTCATTGCCTTAAAGGAGAGTTAGGTGGGCTGGTAAAACCAATGTCAAGTTAATAGCAGTTGACAGCTCACCTAGTTTCAGCCGGTCCCTGGGGAATTCCCATTTGCTGGCATCGTAAGGCAAGCGTTCACAGCGCTCATCCAAGGGTAGCTCATCTGGATCCATGACAATGGACAAGTAGCCCGTCTTCAGTTCCCCTTCATTGGCCTGGAAAGCATAAACCCTCCCAGTTACACAACCCTGTTGTTTGCTTGTTGTTTTGTGTACTTGTTACTGTTTAATAGGGGACCCATTCAGAGTGTCTCATTCCCCAATAAAACTCCCAAAGTTCGAGAGAAGTCCTATTATAACCCTGCTTTTAGTGCCTCTGTAGTTTCCAAAATGAGTGCAGAATAAAGTTTCTAAATCTTAATTACAGTGGACAGCCCAAACCCCTGACCCCTCTAGTGGCTTCCATCAATTAATGTCCATAGCTCAGCCAAAGAAAATGGACAAGAATGTTATTGTGCTGAAGTGAAAATGTGCCCACTGAGCCACTAACAATGGGAAGAAGCGGCTGAAAGAAGCCCAGTCAGGTTCCATTAATCACAAAACCAATACGCAAGGGGCAGGAGGGACATCGTGTTGTTACCCGCTTAACGGTCCGCAGAACAATGACAAGAAGCAGCCAGAAGAACATGGCAATCACCGCAGTGCCCACAAGAATGATGACTTCCAGGTTGGTCTTTTCCTGGGCACCTGGAAGACACAGGCGAGTGATCACCAGCTGGGAACCCATAGCCTTTGGTAGAAGGCGCCAAGCGTGACATGGAAGGCAAGACCTCAGGCTCATCCACTTTCAAGACTCCGAGGGACCAACAACCACAGACTCCATCAGTTTGCCAGAGTCCGCCACACTCTTAAAGAACAACAGCAGCATACCAGTCAGGGAAGCATCCAGCAATAAGATTCCCAAACAACGAACCATAGGTGTAAGTGTCTTCAGAGATGCTTACAGGATGTGTTTGGTGAGAGACCTCTTTTGAGGAAAAAAAAAGTTCTTTCTATTTGTGGGTAATATCACCTGATTTTGTGTGTGTGGCGTGATTTAGGAAACTACACGAGGAAAGAAGGGAAGCCCTTTGCCCAGGCAGCAACTTGTGACCAAACACCTACTCTGAACTTGTTGCTTTAAATATGTCACCCTCCTTCACTGTTTCAGTAAGTTTTCAGTTTTCAGCTTGAAGAAAGATTTGAAAAATTGAGCTACTTGTCTGAGAAACACAGGAAGTCGGTGGGTTGTTCAAGGCTTATACCGGGTCTGTGCAAAATAGAGCTGACCAATAATACTTCTTCCTGTCCCTGTGTGGCAGAAGCCCGAAAGAGGAGAAGAAAAGAGAGAGAGAGAGAGAGAGAGAGAGAGAGAGAGAGAGAGAGAGAGAGAGAGAGAGAGAATTGGCCGTGAAAGGAGGAGAGAGGAAAGACAGCACTAAGCAGGGCAAGGAAAGTCGAGGACTCCTCTCCCAGGTGTGTTCCAAGTGGAGAATCACAGGCAGAAGGCTCTCAGCACTAAGTGATTAGCAGGGAGGAGATTAGGATACAATTATCACTTGAGGTCTCTGTCTCTCCACTTATATGGTTTAGTGTGAGTTGAAAGAAGCCCCGAGCTTGGGGGGGGGGGGGGGGGGGGAAGAAGGGGGGGGGGGGGGGGGGGGGGGGGGATGGCCCAGAAGCCAGAAGACAAACAGTTCATTAGCTGGCAAAACAGGAGTTACCAGTTGGGAGACAAGCTCTGAGTGTGTCTGTAAGAGGATTCGGTTTCTCTGCCATTCTCAGAGAAGCAATTCTCCCTCTCTCTGAATGTAAAGATCTAAAAGCTTACCCACATATACAGAAAAAAGGCCAAAGGTTCAACTGCCTCTATCAGTTTATATATGAACATTCTCATAGGAACATCTGAGAGCTGAACATGGTGCTATTGTCCCCCAGGTAGGTCTCCACGATACCCATGCCACTGTGCCCACTTAGGCTGGGTAACCGAATGCAGAAGGCTAATGAAGAGAGCTTAAGGGAGCATCCTCCCTGGATCGGCACTAAGACATGATGCCTTTGGAAGAGACAGAACCACCATGCCCTCTGGCATCTTCACTAGCCGCTGAAGTTTACGGAATCCTAACATTCTTACAGATGTGAGAGCATGCTAGTAGTTCCAGAGGCAGTATTCGATGACGTGAGTTGACTAATTAAAGGAACCCACATCTGAACCGTGAGACATTAGAGATCTGCCAAACCCCGTCTCTAACCTCCCTCAGTCACCCCCTGCACACCACACCTTCAGTCACACAATAGCCTTGTTCTCTTAGTGGGTTACAAAAGAAGATCAAAAAATTAATCTGTCGTGTTCTTCCTAAATTGAAATAGTCTGTCATAGATTGCTGACTGAAAAACAGGTGGATTTCACATCAATCCAGCGCTCACACACAGATAGATAGATAGATAGATAGATAGATAGATAGATAGATAGATAGATAGATGATAGATAGATAAAGAGAAAGAGGTTTCCTTTTATTTTTCAATAATAACCCTCAATTGTTACAAAAGCAATCATCTTTTGTTTATGAGTGAATCCTGTCCTGGCTCTAGCAAAAATTCTGAACCCGTGTCACTAACTGAATAGCAATGTCAACACCAAATATAATTTTTTTCCCAAGTAGATACTGGAATGCCATTTCTGTAAGTTAACTTGGCCATTAAAACAAAATGAAAACCAGAAGATACACATTGCTCCTGGCTAAATGTTTTCTGACAGTGAGAAGCGTGTGGATAGGAAATACTCTACAGGCAGAAGCACACTGCTAACTTTGCTTTCTGGTTAAAAGAACACATGCCCATTGACGACAGATTATGAAGAACAGGTGGAGAATTCCTAACTCAGAATTCCCAGAGGACCATGATCTGAAACTTTCTGAGTGCTCATCCCTTCCCTCAAGTGACAAGCCACAGGCAAAGGGTAGGTGCACTGAAAATATTGCATGAAATTACCTTTACATTATGTGTATAGGTTTATATAATGCCTAAATAAGTTTTATGTTTAGATGTAGATCTTTTCCTTAAAATACTTACTAAACTTGTGAAAATATTTTAAACCCTGGACTACATCTATTCCCAATAATTGAGATCTGAGACACTTGACCATCCTGAAGAGCATAGCCACCCACACGCCATGGTTCCATGACATCTCTCTGACCTTCTATGATGAAGAGTGTCTCCGCTCTGGCACAACCTAGGACATTGCAGGCCTGGCATGTGTAGAGGCCTTCATCCTCCTTCCTCACCCTTCGGATGGTGAGGTTCCGGTTCCCATCTTTCAGTACAATGCCTACAAGTGGAAGGAAATGTTTGCTTTATTTCTGATGATGCGATCTGTGCTTTATCCAAGAAAATGTTTAGAAGAGTTGCTGCCCTTCATCGTGGGCTAGGATCCAACTCTAAAGAGGTGGATGGCTCATTTCAGAGCCAGATAGCTCCTGTACCTAAATACTGCTTTGTGTGTTCATGTGGGGGAGGAGGCATGCATAGAAGTCAGAGGTCAATGTTGGGTGTCTTTTTTATTCTTTTCCACCTCATTCTTTTGAGACAGGGTCTCTCGCTGAATCTGGAGTTCAATGATCCAGCTAGACAGGCAGCCAAATGGTTACAAGAATGCACTTGACCTCCACCCCCCCAACACTCCCTCCCCTTAGCACTGGCATTACAGAAGGATGCTGAATCTAGCTTTCCACATGGGTTCTAGGGATGTGAGCACAGGTCCTCAGGCTTGTTGACAAGCATTTCACTGACTGAGCTGTCTCATAAATACTGCTTCCTGTCTACTTTGAAATAAACCAAGAAATGACAGCGGTCTTACCTAGCATCCTTGAAAAAAAAATCTGCCACTAGAGAAATAGACAAGTTTCACTCACCTGAATCTTCCACGAGT
This sequence comes from Alexandromys fortis, assembly GCF_014885135.2. Taxonomy (NCBI): domain Eukaryota; kingdom Metazoa; phylum Chordata; class Mammalia; order Rodentia; family Cricetidae; genus Alexandromys; species Alexandromys fortis. Next base: position 31,415,595 of record NW_026067949.1, read on the forward strand.
GTCTCATTGTCTTTGAACCACGTAATGTGTGGTGCAGGGTTTCCAGATGCTAGGCACGCAACTTCAATGGTTTCACCGATCATCGTCGTCTGATTCTCCAGATTTCCCAGGATCATGGGTGCCATGCGCTCTGTACACATAAAAAGAAAGCCATAGAGCCCACGGTTCCAACTGTGTGAACAGCTTTGGTGTCCTGTCACTACTGGACAGTCTAAACTTAAGAAGCAGTAGCCCATTGATGAAGTGGACTGAAACCCAATGCTGGTGGATGCGTTGGGTGAACTAAGGAGGGACAGTTCTGACAGACCATGGCAGCCTTTCCGTGTCCACATTAGCCACCCTACATACAAGTCACAAAATAAAGATTTGGGACTCTTGGAGATGGCGCTTTTCAGGTTATAGTATTTCCCCCCCTCTAATTACACAAGGCTTTCCCAAAGGGTAACTCCTTCTCAGCTAAGTGGTAGGTACTAAAAGTACAGTTTCATCATGTTTTCCCTTGGGAAGGGCAAAGATTCAGAAGAAGTACATAGGGAGTGACTTACATTTTTTGGATAACTTTATATCATTTCTAATACTTATTATCCATCATATATGATGAGGGCCAGGCCATTCACCTTATTTTTAGGTAAGGTGATCACATCTCAGGGGTTTAAGTATCTCACCCAAATCCCTATAACTAAGCCAGTGGTTGTGCTATTAACAGAATGTGGTGAGCCTGAAAGTCAGTGTAATTCCCACTAAAGCACAAACAAGCCAAACACAAAACCCATGGACATTTGTTTACATGCCCAGCATAATACCAGCTTTACCCTCCTCTTGCAGGTCATCTATCTGCTGCGGAAAAACCTTGTCCAAATCAAATGGGCATCGAAAGAATTATGGTGAAAGAATCCACATTAACACTTAGCAAACTGCGACTGTCTCTACAATGGATTAAGTCGGAATTTCAACAAAGGTGCTGGGCTCTGGTCAGTTTCTAAGAACAGATTTTGGGGAAACAGCAGGAGCCTCCTTATAAAGCCACACCCACTCACTGTGATCTTGCTCTACCTGCATGGCTAAGCCAGGAGCCTCCTTCACATCTCTTTCTAACCTCTCCCACCTCTGGACCAGCTACTAAGGTTCACATCATACAGCTGCCCCTATGTGTTGTGTGATCTCCAGGGTCTTGGGAATGCCTTGGCTCAAAAGCATCTGTCTTTCTGTTCCCATGTCTTTAGAACAGAAAACTTTACACAGGTGCCTATTTCTAAATTAAGCCAAAACACACACACACACACACACACACACACACACACACAAAAACCTGTTATTCGTGTAAAATTTTGGTGTAGATACACAGCACAAAATTTTTGAAGGGCACACAGCTGGTCCTATGTGCGGTGGGATTTCCAGGGTCTTGGGTATGACTTGGCTCAAAAGCATCTGTCTTTCTGTTCCCATGTCTTCAGAACAGAAAATCTTACACAGGTGCCTATTTCTAAATTAAGCCAAAACACTCAAAAAACGCTATTCATGTAAAATTTTGGTGTAGATAAGTTAACCTAGGAAGTTTTTCTTCCTTGTTCTATAAAACAGAAAAGATACACATCACAAAAACCTTGAAGGGCACAGCAAAGAAAGGAGGAAATGAAGGGAAAGGAAGAGACACTCCCTAACTTCACCAGATCTCCTTAGAGATATAGTAGAGATTTCCCAGGTTTTGTGCAAAGTACAAGTTTAGACAGGACATAGAAAACATCCCCATAGGGAATGTGAAAGGCTTGCTAAGCACAAGTTTATCTCTCCGAACTTCACCTACCCTAGACCACATGAAATACCACAGACATACAGGCAACGAGTGTATCATCCTTTCTAGAATGTTCCAGCATCTAGAATCTTCTAGATTTTTTTAAATTTATTTATTTATTAAAGATTTCTGTCTCTTCCCCACCGCCGCCTCCCCTTTCCCTCCCCCTCCCCCAATCAAGTCCCCCTCCCTCGTCAGCCCAAAAAGCAATCAGGGTTCTCTGCCCTGTGGGAAGTCCAAGGACCACCCACCTCCATCCAGGTCTAGTAAGGTGAGCATCCACGAAACTGCCTAGGCTCCCACGAAACCAATAGGTCCAGTAGAATCAAAAACCCGTTGCCATTGTTCTTGAGGTCTCAGTAAAGAATGATCTTCTAGATCTTAAACTCATCCCTCGCCTCACTGTTTGTGAAGCAGGTAGTATATGCCACTGTGTTCTATGGCTAGAGTTACAACCTAGTGTATACCACTGTGTTCTATGGCTAACGTTACAACAACAAACAAGTAGAGACCATTTTTTGTCCTTATGATTTGGAGATCTCACAATGGTATGACCACCTAGTGTTTGCCCATGGTCTCATCCTGTCCTTCTAGGTCCACGCTATGAGATTCTGGCATGCTCTTTGCTCACAGTATTAAACAAACATTCTGATTTTAATCATTGAATGCCCAAAGATGCCATAGGAAGTTTCCTAGTCTGAACTAATCTCTTGCTGGTAGTGACTTCATCAAAAGGCTAGGAAGAGCCAAGCTGTCTTCTAATTTTAATGCATCACCTCACCATTATTAGCTTTGTTCTGCTTCTGGGAGTGAGCCCGTCTACTACAAAAGTTCCCAGAATCTAGCGCTCTCAACATAACTAACCTGAACACGTTGTGTTTAAGGCATTGCAACTCATCGTCCAGGAATGCCTACATACCTAGAATGACGAGCTGCTTGACTAGGCAATGTCTTTTCTTGGTCTTCCTGTCTTGAGCAGAGCAGACATAGTCTCCTTGGTCCTGCAGGGATACATTCTGGAATGCTACAATCAAGATGTCACTTGTGCTATTAGAAAACATGGTGGCATTCATTTTCCAAAGAGCATCCAAGTTCTTGCAAACTGGCGTGAGTGGTTCGCCCATGTGCACCGATGTTGTCTGTGAGCCAAGCTTGTACCATGTGAGGTTCTCAAATGTATTTCTATCTGCAGTGCACCACAGAGACACATTCTCCTGCTCGGTTGGCTGGGAAGCAGGTTGCACAGTAATTTCTGGACCCTCTGAAATGCAAAGCCATAGTTAGAAGGTGGTGACTTAAGTTGGTACATGACATCACTGTCTTCTTGCTGCTGTGAAGAACTTAGGTCTTGCACCGCCCAGCCATTTCTATAAGGTCAGAGCCAAACAAGACAATTTAGTTCCCAAAGTTTATTCACTGGAAATGAGAATTAACTTTCCCCAGGTTTTTACTGTATTCCACTTTGAGTTCTGGATATGGTTTCCAAGTTGAAAAAAATAAAAACCCAAGGCAAAGCATTGAATCATCATGTAGAAACTTTAACGATGCCTTCTTATTAACACATGGCAGTAAAACTACATTTGTTACGACTAATTATCTCACACTAAAATATTTAAGCCAGCACAATCAGCTCAAGTTTACCCACAAAACCAGGCTACGTAGATAAAACCAGGATCACTGGAAGGCAGAGGACAGTGCTCTCACGCCGTTCCACTCCCTCGGGAAGGCTCAGCCCCGCTGCTGTTCTCTAACAAGCCCACAGATAACATCACGAACTCCAGTGAGTCATAAGTCACACTAACTGGGGAACAAGACAAGTCCCACACAGCATCGCGCTAGAGACTTAAAGCACGTGGAAGCATTCCACTCTCAGGCCAGAGGAGGCACGTGAACTCTGATGCAAGCCCTGGGGCCACCTGAGCAGTCTTCACTTCTGTCTCCTTCAAGTCCTAACTACACACCACGCCCCTCACACAAACCCCAAGGACAACAGAGGGCCCCACAGCACAGCACCCTCTTCCCGAGGGACTCCGCTCCGCCCACTGCCCTCCAAAGGGTCTACTCACTGATCACATGGAAGGAGATCACTCTCTCTCCTCGCCCAGCTCTGTTGATGGCTTCACATTTGTACAGCGCTGACACATTGGCGGCTTGGATGACCAGAGTACTGACAGTCTGTGGACATACAAGTCCCAAGCCATGAACAATGCAGGCTGAATATGCACACACACACACACCCAGCCCGGATCCGTCAGCCCCCAGCCGCTAAGACCTGACTTTGCCTTTCACACTGCACACCGCCCCCCTTCCGAGGTAAGCAGCTCTAACTAGGCAGTTGCACATAGGATGCAGACGTGCTTTGGAAACCCTCAAGGATTCGCTTTAATGTGTGTTATGCGCACATTTCATTTTTCCCATGTACAGAATCAGAATTACCTTTCAATGAGTGTGTACACTGGATGGCACTGTGTGCTTTGTTTCTCTTCAATAAACTGTGGGTAAGCTACGAGTACTATGTTCTTTCTTCTTCTTTTTTAAAATTAGTAGGTATCAGTTGTAGAAAGTAACAGGCTTCATCATGACATTTTTGTACAGGTACATAACATAGAATATAATTTCTCCCAATTACTTTCTCTGGTCCCCCTGCTCAGTACAAATAAGCCCTCTCCTCTTCCAAATAGTACTTTCTACCTTTGTGTCTTTTTTCATCTTGATTTATATGAGAGAAAACATATTTGTACTTCTAAGTCTGGCTTATTTTGCTTAATGTGATGATCCCTGTCTTTCTGCAAATGGCAAAATTTGTTCTGTGTTGTGTGTGTGTGTGTGTGTGTGTGTGTGTGTGTGTAAAACTCACACCTTCTTTATCTACCAGGCTGATTCTATAACTTGCCTATTGTAGATGGTATCACACAGACTATTTGATTAATAACCTCCAACACACCTTTGCATGTTATTGTACCACCTCCTATTCAAACTGAGAACTAGAAAGAAAGATATTCAAAATCAAGAAGCTCAAACTCACTTTGTTTTTTCCTTCAATTAGGGCATACTGGTTTTTGGTGACTTCGATCTTATTTCCACCCTGGAAATCCTTCACGTGTCTCCATTCTTTACAAGTGTATGAGTTTGTTTGGCTGTATGAGGGAGAAAGCGTAGCGTGTCAGGATTTGGCTTCTCTTCCATTTGAATCAATAGTACCAGAAAGAGTCAGACCTTGGTTAGCATGTTCTCAGGGATAACTTTCGATATAGGCTAACCCTTCACAGGGCTTGGCACCAATTAAAAATAGATGCCAACGACAGTGGAGAGGCCCAAGGGTGACTGAGGATACAGGAGGGAAGCAGCTATTTTGGGATCAAGTCCCCATTCATAAATCGGATCGACGATTCAGGTCTCCATTCATAAATCGGATCAACAGGACAATTCAAGTTAATTCAGTTCAAAGGAAGGTAAGGAAACTTGGAAGCCACTGGGCTCCTGACAGCCTTCTCTCTGGAGCTGGGGCTTTTGTTTAGGAAATGGCCAGCAGCTGAGGAAGAAACTAGTGCTTGCTCTTTCAAAAACAACAACAGGAAGGAGAATGCTTGGGGTGGTAGGGCGAAGGTGCTGGCTGTTGATTTCCCTGAGGATGTCTGCACTTGTGGGAGAACTTGATAAGCTGGGCCTGAGGCTCTTGAGGCCTGGGCTAGGTTTATCTCCGCCTCCCATCCATCGGCACTTCCTCTGAGAGACAACCTTCCCACAGATAAGGAGGAGTAACGTGGTACCCCCAGCTCACAGAGGGAAGAAGATCCAAAGACTGGCAATTAGCAGATGAAGCAAACACTGTTCATTTGGAGAGGCTGACGTCGGGGCTAACTAAGAAGAAATCTGACTCACACAGGGGGATGCCCCAAGCCAAGGTGTCTATTAAAACTCAAGACCCAGAGGAAAACGGGAGGAGAATCCAAGTACCGTTTTAAGGGTGATGTCCTGGGAGATATAGCCTTGTAGATTTAGATGGAATCATGGCAGAGATTGGCCAGAAGGAATGCAAGGTGGCAAGTGAAATGGAGCACACGGCTCTGCTCACCTGGGCTTGTAGGAGCACTCTTCTTCTAGCTGCCAGTACCAGTGGATGTGGTGCAGGGGAGGGTTGGCATACACTGTACACGTCAGAGTCTGCATGGTACCATACTGGTAGAAATCCGTGGGAGAGATCAAGGCTTTCTCTCCGATCTGGGGTGGGACTGGACACAGAAAAGACAACCCATGAATCGCCTGATTGCTATGAGGAACAAGGAGAGGACTTCAGCGTCCAGTTCTGCCCTTTGTACTCAGATGATTTCGCCTCTGCCTGTTTTCCAAAGGAACATCTACGCTTGGAGACAGAGAACCTGAATTCTTATGCTATCATAAAACTAACCGCTGATAAGCTGAGTGAGTTCAGGCAGGCTCCCCACACCCATGCCGCACTCGCTCGCTCTGCGTGAACGATATCACTCTCCACGTCCTCCAGCCTAGCAAGAATGGGGTGAGGCTACAGAGAGAAAACCACCAGAGTAATGTTTCTTGTGCACCACGTCTTGCTGAGGTGATTTCCATTGACTGCCTATCCTCATAACCATGACTCTGGATCTCATTCCACACGTGAGAAGAAATGAGGTAAACATTGAAAGACTTGCCTTGCCCAAGGGCATCAGTTAATCAATGGCAAAATCCAGGACAAAGGTAGGCATGCTGGCTTCTGAACAGAAGCCAGACTTCACATCTGTGTTTACTGCACACAGCAAGGGACACGCTAAGGTTCGCTGCGTGTGTGACCTCATGAGGCAAGTGATTGGGTTGCACTCCGTCTGTCTCTCTGTCTTTGTGGTCTGATCATTTTCTTCTTGTCGTACTTATCACCTTTTGTCTTCCTCCCCTCTCGCGAATCCCCTCTGTCCATGCTGCTTCTAAGCAACCATCCCAGAACCTGCTATCTTTTAAATACTCCCTAAAGAAAAAAGAGAAACGAAGCCATGCCCGGCAGACACCCAGAGGAGGATCGAGACACGTGGGAAGTACATTACTGTTGTGAGACAATATCTTGACGTTTTAATGTCTGGTGCCAGTGGGGAACACAAAGAATGACCCTAGAAGCATTTCTCCAACTGGGCTTGAAGCAAAATATTAATGCGTTTCCTGAGGGAGGAAGAGTGCTCTAGTCACATAAGCTAGTTAAACCCTCAGGACTCTCCCTCTCCCAATGGAGAAGGCCATATTCGTGAGCATAGTGACAACTCTAAGAAGCCCTATAAGAAAAAAGCAAGTCGGCAGATAGCATGGTACCTTCTGCAGTCACCCGGCCATGGTACCTTTCTGTCCCCAGCCCCAAATACTTAATTATAGCATTCACTTTAGGAAAGTAAAGATGAAATCATCCTTAAATCAAAAGTTTATAATCTTTTCTGGACAGCCTCAAAGTATGTCCTCTGACCAGACAGCAGGCCAGTCAACGACGCTAGCTTCCCCAAGTTTCCTGTGGGGTGCTGCCACATATTAGGAGCAATGAAGCGGAAGCTTCAGATGAAAACATCACACAAAACACAAGGAGAGTCTTCTAAATCCTCGTTCAGTGTGTCGTTTTGTGGGCAGGAGCAATGGGAGCTCACAAAGCTTAGGGTCTAGAGGGTACCATCAACTTTGACCTTGCGTGCGGTCACCAACAGCACATTCACATGACTCATCAAGGAGGCATGGCCAGGGCATGCCAAGCCACATCTCAATCCAAATCCACCTCCCTGGGTCGTTTTTCATTTTTCATGCACTGGCCCAGTTACTGATGAGGATGATGCAATAGGAGAGAGACGGAGAAAGACCCATCCTCTCCCTTCCTAGTCAACTGTGGGCAGAGGAGGCACTGAACAGACTCACCATTCACGACCAGAGAAACCACGTGACTCTGTTTCTCCATTGAAATGGGGTTGGTGAGGACAATCGTGTAGTTTCCCGCGTCTCGTTCGCTCACTTCCATGATCGTGAGTTCGTCGCCCACTGTCATTGTGTAATTGGACTCAATGGGTCTTCCGTTTCTGTACCTACGGAAGAGAGCCCCCGGAATTACTACAACATAGGGATTTTATTTCGAGCAGACCAATGTTAGGCTTTGATTCGCAGTTGTTACCATTTGATATCAGGAGCCGGGTAACTAAGATGCTTGACAGGGATTCGGACTTGGCTGCCCACTGTGACTTCCACCACAGATTCCATACTGCTATCAAAAGCAATAAAAGGTTTTGCTAGAAGAAAATAAAAACAACAGTTCTCATAAATGCCAAGTTACCCTCTTGGTTTGAATTTTTAATCAAGTGAAAATTAGACATCGAGGTACACAGATATACCGCCATTCTGAGAGTCCAACACTGTCTCTCCTGTAGCCGTTGTCAGAATACTCTCCTCACTCGCGCTCTCTCATGAACCTCGAGCATCCATTCCTCCACACAACCTCCTCTAAATCCTCCAGTAAGCAGCAGACACACCTTATCCCCTGCTCCCGTGACACCCTCTCCCATACTCTATGAGTTGACCATCCCAGCACTCACTCCTCAGACCTCCTCTTTTTACCTGTCCCCTCTTCTGTCTAGTCTCAGATTCAAAACATCTGCCATACATACAAATTTACTTCTGCCCTGACTTCTCTGGGTTCCAAGTGTCCATATCAAACATCTCCCCCAGGATGTTTAACGGGCATCTCCAAAGGAACTCAACCTATTCTCCGAATCCCATCCCACCTGGTCCTCTTCACTTAGAGACGCCACTGCTTCATTGCTTGTAGTAAGCACAAGCCATCCTTTTGTATTGAAAGCTCAAGTCATTATCACCGCCAATGAGTCAACCAGCAAGTCACGCTGACTATGTCTTAGGAATAGATCCAGGATCTTATCTCTTCTTCCTCCACAGATACCCTAGCCCTAGTCCTCTACTATCTCTCACCTGGATTTGAACAACCAGCCTCCTAAGTGTCCCACCCCCCTTCTGCCTTCACTTCCTTTAAAGGACGCAATGCGAGATCACTTGCCTAGCACCTGCAAGCCCCTGATGTCACAAACAAACTAGTCCCAGTAAGCTGCAAAGTAAGCCTGCAAAAGCATAAGCGCGAGCTCTAGTATCACAAGTGATCTAAACTGAGACAGCTATGGAAATACGAGGGCACAATCTAAAATTCGGGTGATTTACCTAAAACCACAGAGAAAGCAACTGAATCTGGGTTTCCCCAGTTGGAGAAGTGCAAGCTTCTTAACCTTCCTTGCAGTAAACTGAAATCTTTGACATCATTTGACCATCATTCATACTAACACTCTACATACAATAACAATTGCAGCAACCGCTATAATGAGCAATGCCTAGTGAGCGCGTATCATGGGGCATTTCAAAGTTGAGGTTTTGAACCCAAGTCCCTGACTCCAAAGCTAAGCTGTTGACCTCTAGGTCTTGTGCCCTCATTAACAAGGACTCAAAAGTATCTTGTGAATGAACGAGGTAACCTAGATTGATGTAAGTCATCTGACTCTCCCAGGTACGGTGTATTAGCAAGAGAACGGTCGCTTACTATGAACTTGGACAAATGTGCTGTTTTTCTTGGTCATCCGCCCACTGGATGCTATGCAGGTGTATAGCCCTTGGTCATTCCTGGTCACACTATCTATTATCAAGGTGCTCAAAAATTTCTTCCACTCAGTCCCAGGAAGGGGTTTCACGTCCCTGTTTATAATCTTGTTATGGTGATGCTGAAAAACAAAAAGATTTTAGTAAAAGTTCACAGCCCAGAAGAGCACTAACTCTCCAGTAGCTCCTAGAGACCCACAGAATCCAGTCCTGACTGACCCTTGGTGGACCCCATTATTGAGGATTTAAACACCACATCAACATATATTTTGGGATTCAGGAGGAATGAGTGGAAGCTGAAATACACGGAACTGAGGGAGGATTTTGAAGCCTTCTTTACCTAATGAGAATGAGATGTATGCCCAGTATAGATACAAATAGAGCTGTCTAAAGAGAAACGGAACTCAGCTCACCTCTTAAAGAGACAAACAGATCGAGGACTTTAGAGAACAAAGAAATACCGTAATGTCAAAAGATTAATAACTTAGTGGAGACCAATCTGCACAGCCCAGCTGCAGAAGGGTTGGGATTCCTAGTAAGGTGTCTTTTCATGGTTGCTATGTATTCTGCCAGGCTCCTTATATTAAAGTCTGGGTTCATTAGTGTGTGTGCGTGCGCGTGTGTGTGTGTGTGTGTGTGGTGTGTGTGTGTGTGTGTGTGTGTGTGTGTGTGTGTGAGAGAGAGAGAGAGAGAGAGAGAGAGAGAGAGAGAGAGAGAGAGATAGAGCACACATGCACATGTGTTTTAAAGCCTTTATAATTTATCTGACCAGAAGGGATCCTATATCTCTTAAGCAAACTTCATTAGGGTTTATAATCAAAGTATTCAGAAGTCTGGCTTTGGGCAGTTTGTGTTACCTTCAAAGAAGGGACCTGCCAGTTGAAATGAAGCCCCACGTTGAGCTCAGTTCTTGCTGTACAATTTAAGACAAGCTTCTCTCCCGCAGATAGCTCGATTCTATGAGGGGGGCTCAGCGTCACATCATAAATCCTATGTCCTGGAGCGAGGAAATGATAAAAACAGAAAGTGTGATGGAAAAGACATCGAGGGCTCGGCACACATCTTTAAAGTGGTGCGAGCGAGTGACATCACTTCTCTTTGGGGGACTCGCTGCTGCTGGATGGCTTTTAGGAAGAGGGTTTATGGTAACTCACAAATCACTATCTCCAGCGTTTTCGCCAATGGAACCTGACGAATAATAAAGTCTAGGCCAATGGGGCCCACTTGAGTAAATTGTTGAGCTTTCCATTAAATAGATACAATTAAAAGAACTGATGGAGAGCAGTGATCTGAATATTGCATTTTTCATAAAATGAGCTTTGGTGGTGATATTTTTTTATTCTTAGTCTTGGCAGGAAAGAAGGAATACCCCCTGTCCCCCTGCTGCAATGGTTTGTCTGGTAGGGAAGGGCATTTGTAAGAAGTTGACCAGCACCATATCCTGAGCTAACATCTTCTTCCACATCCCTTGCCCTTCGCCCTACACCTTCCTCTCCAGGATCTTCATGAAGAAAGTCATCTTTATTAATTGGTACTAATGGAACAGAAGAAAAATGCCTACTTACCTACAACCACAACTATGTACATGATAGACTGATAGGTCTCATCATTGATCTTTGCCTCGCAGAAGACCATGCCGGCGTAGCCAATCATGTAACTGGGGATTGTAAAGCCTGTCTCACTGTCCCAGGTGATTTTGTTTCCATCCGGGACAAACCTCCTTTCTGGATATCTCTGCATAACAACAAAGAAACAACGAACATTTACCCAGTGCTGTCCGAACTTGATGACCCCTGAAGGATCCATCTTACTTTCGAGAAGGTAAGTTGGTTTTGTTTATGGTGCGGTTGACCCACTCTACAGGGTCTTTGCAGTTCACTGTTGACATACATTGGAAGCAGGAAGGGCATCGGCAAAGAGGCTTAACAACCGTGGAAACGTAGGAGGTGACTGAAAAGGAGGCAACTCACCGCACAGAGCGACACGTTCAGGTTTGAAATGGACCCTCGGCACGGAACCACCACGGACTTGTTTTTGTTGTCGGTGATGTACACAATGTCATGCTGGTCACTGACAGAGGCGATGAATGGTGATCTGTAATCTGGAAGAAAAGTGAATTCTCCCAGTGAGGTGTTAGCAGGACAGTTGGAATTCCTGGGTCCATGAACCCTAACCGAATGACTGAATGATTGTCATTGACAACTGGCATGAGCAAAGATGCCCGTATCTTTGACTAGAGTCTGCGTGTAGATATCTGGCTCCAAAGCTATGGTCAAGGAAGGGGAGAGAAACATATACACACAGACATACATGCAGAGAGAGAGAGACAGACAGACAGACAAAGAGACAGAGAGAGACAGAGAGACAGAGAGACAGAGAGAGAGAGAGAGAGAGAGAGAGAGAGAGAGAGAGGAAACTCTAAATGTAAACTCCAACAATGATCTTAACTTCACATGGAGCATTAATAAGTAGAATCTATTTTAGAAATTCCATGCTTTAATAAATTATTATAATTTTTATAAAATAAACATTTTAAATTTAAATCCATACACTGAAACTGTGAGTTTTATGATGCTAAAATTCATTTCTTTCAGTAGGCAAATAATATAAATGACCTGAAAAGAAACTGGAATCTTTAAGCTAAGAGAAAAGAGCAATTCCAGCGATGCAAAAGAATGATTTTTATAATACCTAGAGACTGCGGGCTCCAAAGAGTCGCCATGCGCCAATGTTTAATAGCCACTGCATTTAGCTCAAGACTTAGAACTTACAAATATCTCTGACAATGAATATTTGGGAGACCACAATGCCAAACGATTAAGCCAAAAGCCAGAGTGACTTGCTATCCTTCAGAGAGTATTCACACAGAGTCAGTACATGGTTGGGAATTTTCTCCATCCCCCAGAGACAGGGGACCTGGCCTGGTGTCATCACTTCAAATCTCAGAGATAACATCTCAGTTCCTACCTCCCACACATCTGATCAAGCCTTTTCAGAGGCGAATAAAGAGTTAATGAAACCAAAGGGCAGAAGAGTAGCTAAGTCCTTTCAACAGCAAAGGTCTGATTTCCTCCCCAACTGGAGAGCATAGACACCCCCCCCCATGTCATAGCCATTATGGTATGAGGCCAAGGCCAACCTCCTGGCTCCATCCACCGCTAGGTGGGTCAGAGGACAGAGGAAGTGAAGTAGGGACCAGAGGGGGACATTAAGGACCTGTCCATAGGGAATAATACATTCAATGCTTTCTTTCCTGTTGTTAAACTTCATGACCAAACTTTTGGATAACCCACCACAGAAGGCTAAGCTGAGGCGGGAGCAGAATTTCACGGTGTATCCAATAGCACTGAGAACACAGACAATCAGTGCTAGAGACCACCACTGTTGTATTGCCTGTCTCCCCACAACCCCCGTGAACATGTTAACAGACAGACTATTTCATGACTTGCTTCATTCGGGGCAAGCCTGGAGAATCTAAACTAACCTCTTGACTTAAGGCTAAAGTTATTTGGTGGCTCAATTCTATTTCAGTAGCCCTAAAGGGGAAATAAACAAAGGGACACTAAACAACCACACATCCTCTCAAAATAAAATATTTACTGTAACCCACGAAATGACTTTTTGCATGTCTCCAGGTTTCCTGACTCGGGGAGAAGGAAGTAACGCGATATTGTGGGAGAGGCTCATCTTGTAGCGTTTCTAGACAGGCCGAGGGCAGGAAATCCTTGCAGTCTTCTGAGAGAGCTGCATCTCCCAAGACTGTCAGATCAAAAGGAGCCAGACATTCCCCCAAGGTCCAAGCCTTGTCTCCCTCAGCTCTGTGGAGTGAGGAGGAGGGCACAGAACTCCATTTTAGACTTTCTCACCCTAGGCAAAAAGAATACCCAACCACTGAGCATCCCCAGGGCACCCTGGGTCACTGGGCTGTGGTCTTCCATAGACTGTCCCTACTGGAATGGAAGGGCAGATCTGCAAGGGTGCTGCCCTCATGAAGAGCCTTCCTGTCTGGTAATAGTGGCGTCTAGAAAAAAAATTTCAAAGTCATTTTCACCTGTCTCAAATCCTCCGGGATGTGAGGTTGCATACAGATGAACAAATAAAATCCTTTGAAGATTCATCCTCTCTGCAAGAAACACAGTGCAGGATGCCCATGCCAAACACAATGCAACCCGGGCTTGGAGAGATGGCCCAGCAGTTAGGTACCCTGGCTGCTCCTGTGGAGGATTTGCATTCAGTTCCCAGCACCCATGGTGGCTCATAGCCATCTGTAACTCAAGTTCCAGTGGAGTCCAATGCCCTCTTCTGACTTCCACAGACAGCAGGCACCCATACACTACACATACATACACGCACAACTCTCACTCACACAAAAATCAAAAAACAAATACTATATAATGCAACCTTTATATTCCTGAGAAGTGCACGCTATTACAGGCATCCCATAAGTGAAGGCAGGTTTTTCACAAGAAAAGGTGGTGTGCCATTTTTAAAATACAAAAGAGATTATGGTTCATGCTCTAAACATTGAATACATATTACACTGTAGTTCTCCTTACAAAGATGTTAAGTTACACAACTTGCTCGCAGAGCTAAACTAACCCTTTGATGTGAGGCAAAAGCTAAGTTAATCCTTTGACATAAAACGAGGGCTTTTTATAAATCAATCCCAAATCATTAGCCCTCAAAGGTGAAGTGTACAAAAAAAAAAAACCCACACGGCTATTCATCCTCTCAAAATAAAACACACGCTGTAACTATGAAGTGACTTTCCTATGACTCTCCTTGCATCTCGCTGGAGCTGAGTCTAAAAGCCAAGTCCTCTCAGATCACACAAGCAAAAACAAGAAATGCAGTACTCGAGGGTTCTTTTGAGGGGGTGTTGGGCTTTGCACATGGGTGTGTGAATTTTTTTTCTATAAAGTGTGAGTCTGGAAAGGAAAGATCTTATGGGGGAGGGGGAAAGGAAAACAGCCTCCAGAGTCCTCGGCTATGGCGCTATGCATTCCTGCAGAAAGCTCCTCCCTGCTACAGATAACCTATCTCACCACAGAAACCTTGCCACAATTCGCCTCCCATCTCTCTCCAGCACTAAGATCTCTCCAGCTGAAGGCATTTTAGGAGTCCCTATATCCCACGGCGGCTCACAGAGAACCTGAGAGCACCACAGAAAAGGGACCTAACTGGAGAAGAGAAAGGCAGCTCAGACCGAAGCCCAGACTGTCAGAGAGTCCTTTCTCAGAGGAAGCCTGGGAGAGAAGCTTTTATATTCCTTCTTGGCAAGCAGCCTTTCCAACAAGCCTCCTGTTGGATTCAACTTTTCTTGGGCCTCTTGTGTTGTAGACCTGGTGAGTGGATGTGGAAAGTACGTTCCGGCCCACTGCTTACCTTGAACGTAGACGTAAATGACGGAGGCCATGTCGACGTCCCGGTAGAAGCACTTGTAGGCTCCGGTATCATTTCCGACCACTTTTGGAACTGTGAGTGTCTTGCAGAAGACACTGTCGCTGCACTCAGTCACCAACACCCTTTCCCCAGAACCAAGCTGGTTGTTGGGCCAAAGCCAATCCAGGTCCCTCTCTCCCCTGAGAAAAATATCCCAGGAAAGTATTAATGTGACACTCCGTGGCACGGGGTTATGACGAAGAGAACGGGAGGTTTGGTTCTCACATGCATATAAATGCTCAGCAGACACTTTCAAGCTGACAGACACCGATTACAGACAGTCCGCATGGACATGCCACCGAAGACCAAACACTCCATCTCAGAAGTCACGGTCACGTGTTTTCTATTAGTTGACACATTCAATCTTTCAGTAAATATTTTTAAAGCATATATGGTGGCTGAGCATTAAGGACAAAAACCGATGCTTTAAGGGACCAGGCATATGATGCTCAGTGCTAGAGCACTTGCCCAGTGCACACCAAGAAGAAATAAGTCAGTTCCTTTAGGGGGCCCTCACTCTAATCGGGGGAGAGAGACAACGAGAGAGCACAAGTGCTTGTATAAAGGGTGGTGATTTAGGGCTTGAAGAAAAATATGAAAGAAGCAAAGACCAGGGAGGAACTTGGCCAAGCTGGCCCTACGCACATCAGGAGGTGCCGCGTTTCAAGCAGAACAGTAAAGTGCGAAGGACAGGGACCAGGGTGCATCTGGAGTGTTGGGGACACAGCAGGGAAGCCAGAGTCATCATGGAGGTATGGGGGTGAGGGTGCCAAGAGGGCACAGAGGGAAGAGACTCATGGTACTCGCAAGGGTCACATTGGATAGACAATACTTGTATTGCTTTGTAGTCAACATGAATAAAACAGTGTCACCCACTGAGCCTTCGTTCAAAGAGCCTGAAACTCTCACGACGTCACCTGTTTGCTCCAGGGTTTGCCAAGAGCGTAAGAAGTGCTTCTGCCATTTCCAAAGGGAGGTGGGAACCTTTGCAGATCTTAAGTAACCTTTGTGTCTGAGAATAGGTAGAGGGAAATCTCTGGAAATGCCATGATTTATCGACGATAAACAGCTCCTGCTACAGCTTTCTGTTTCTAGAAAAAAAAAATTTACCCCCAAAGGCTGGGTATCGCTGGTGACTTTGCAGACCTTCGATAAGAGGCCTAGGCCACATACAACAACCTAAAACAGACCTGAGTTATTCTGTGGACCACTTGGTATTCTTCAGCCATGAATAATACCACAAGCTGCCAGGGCTCTTTGCGGCACCAAGCACTCTTCTTAGATGCCTAGATCTATCACCGTCTCCACCAAAGCCAGGCAGCTCTGCAGAGACCTCCAGGTCTCTCATGACCACATCCACCTACACTTCCTCTAGGTTTTCTTTCTTGCCTCTTGGTTGAAAGGCAAATTTCAAAGGCCTCTTGTCAAAGGGTGCTGTTGCCCTGCCTTTCCAGAAGAACAGCATGGCTTCTTGCTGGCAAGCGGAATAGAGGCCCCGAACATCAAGGCAGAGTAGGAGGCTCATGTTTTCAACAGGACATATGGTCAGGAATAGTATTGGCTAGAGACTAAATTGCTGCTACAGACAGAATTTCATTTGTAGATTACAGTTCTTATTAAGGGCTAAAAAGATGTCCGAAAGCCATTCTAACAGACATGAACATGGCTCAAACTTCAACTCTATTTCATAACAATATGTCCTTAAATTGACTGACTTATCAATAGTCATAAATGTCTGTCACATGTCAGTTTGGCATACATTTACATGTGTGTATGCTTGTGTGTACGTGTGTGCATGTTGCATTTGTGTAAAAACGCTTGTACGTGTTGAAAAGGCCCAGCAAAATAGTACAAAAGTTTGAAAAGACCTTTCTCATTGTTTTATTATTACATGAGTTCTTAGAAGTCTCATGACTTATAAACAATTACAACAATACTATTATAATTCTTGAGTAATGGAAATTGTTGTGACCTCAGTAAACAATGCATCCTTTCACACAGGAAATCTGAATCTAAAGTGGATCCTTACCTGCAAGTAATCTGAAGGGTTCTATTTGCCAAGATTGTAAGTACGTCCTTTTGTGTGCTGAGCTTCGGCGGATGGAGGGAATCGCCCGGCAAAACTAGAAACAAATTAGATAAGAGTCGGACCCAATAGGAAACACCTTCCATAAACAATGCACACTCCAAGTTTTAAATGGCCTCTTCAACTATTCATTGTATAAAAGTGGAATTTGCTGCATGCCCCATTCCCAGTAAAAGTCCACAAACTCTGTCATAACAGGAAGAATGGGCAGATGGTCACAAACCAACACAACAGTTCTGCAGTGCACGGCGCTAGGGTGGAGTTCCTGTTTTCCCTCCCTGCCAACTTCAAGGTCTTACAAAAGGATATGGGACATTGAAACCCGGTGAACCCCCATCTGATGATCTCAAGCCCTTGGGAAAGGACTCGCTGACATTTCTTGTAAAGCATAGGATATACACATCTGACTAAATTGCTGATTAATGCAAACTCCCCAGAGAGATCTCTATACAGCTCATCCCCATACTCCCCCCCCCCCAGAAGGATAGGAGCCACTGTGACCTTGTCCCATTGTCTTTTATCATGCTGTGTAGCAGATTTCCTTTGGGGACTGAGCTGCAAACGCTGAGGTAGCGGCTCCTAGAGACCGCGCATTTAGACGAAGGAAAATAAACTGAGCAAAAGAAACGTTCATGTATGCATGCATATTAATATAATTTTTCTCTGAGCAGAACTATAAATAGTGTAGCTCTAGTGAGCTACAATGGGGGGGGGCTCTCAACTCATTAATCAAAGCTCTGCGCTCATCCCAACACAAAGCTCCAGACACAAGATGCATGCTACCTACAGATGACAATGCAGAAAGACATCATGAAAGATACACATCTCTGCAGGTCATTCCACAGCAAGATAACTAGTTTTCAGCCACCTAAGTATAAAGTGTCATCAGGCATGTGAAAAGCATGATTAAAAGCAAAGTTTCCCATCATGCCAAGGGATATCAAAATCTTCCAGCTCTCAGCGTGAAAAGCAACTACTGACCTGCCTAGCCTGGTGGTGCACACCTGGAAGGCCAGCTTTCAGAGGAACGAAACAAGAGGACCATAAGTTTGAGGCTAGCCTGGGCCACATAGTGCAACTGTCTCAGAGGAAGAGATAACTAATTAATACCAGGCAGCCGTCCAGGCTTTCTAATTCACACCAACCAAGAGCAGATGACTCTCAGGGCCTCAGCTGGCATTGACATTGTTGGGCAAATAAGAGCCCATGAACAAATACGAGGCCGTGTGAATAGAGAGAGCACGGGCAAATAGCCGGGGCAAGTAGCCGGTGCCATGACACCGTGGCCGCTATGTGGACAACTGGAGCCAGGCGGTTAACCGACAGCATGGGTTCTCACACACCTACACAGATGTGCGAAACAATCCATAGCCAAAGCACCCCGAACACACCCAACCTAGTCAGATGTACACATGCTGCGGATAGAACTTTAGATGGGTTGATTGATGACATATTTTCAAACACTGGAAATGAAGTGACATGAATAAATCTCAGAAGGTAGTTGACATTGTTAGCGACGTGCATTTGGGCAATGGTTCTGAACTTTATGCAGCGTTTGGATGTTCCTAGATCTGCGAACACGCATTTTAAATGCTGTTTAACATGACTGTGTCACAGGTGCTCTGTGGAGCACCCTGAGGCAACAGCAGAACTGGGTAGTCACACTCAACCCATCCATGTGACACTTTTCAGTCGGGAAGATGTCATGGCCCTCCACCTAGGCAAGCAATTAAAATGTTCATAAACCAGTCTTCCAATGATGGAACGCTACTTTGTTTGAGAAGCAGAAAATAAAAACAGTTTATTTGGTAAGTAGATTTTAAACGTGACTGAGAAACCTTAGCCCCAAAACAATAACTGAATACAGCTCTTATGATGAGCAAATGAAAAAGAACCAGTCAGTTGGGCAGATGTGTGAGGGAAAATGTGTAGTAAATACCTAGCCATTCAATAATATGTATCCACCCACCTCTGCAGTCAAAGACTTCTATTCTTCAGCGCTGGGAAGCAAACCCAGGCCGTGAGCGTTATATCACTGATCTACATGCCCCAGCCATGACAGCCTCTTGACTGTCTCTATAGTAAAGTGCACCCAGAGATTATCTTAGACTGCGGGCATATTAGCTATGTTCATCTTTAAAAGACATCCCATTCATAAGAAGCCAAAGGCAACACCACGCTATTCTAGGGATCGATCCACAATCACAGCTAGTCAGCAGGGTTATTGATAATATATTGGAGAGTTACATTAATGACTAATACCCCTCCCCATCGGAGCTCATTCATTTTCATTGGCAAGTTTGGCTTCTCTCCCCTAGAAAGTTCATTCTGACTGGAAGAGGTACATATGTGACTGCACAATAAAAGCCCTTTTATGTTCGAAACCCATAACCAGCATTCATTAATTTGTGCACTGTTATCCTTCCCGCTCGACGACGAGAAGGAAAAACAACAGCAGCTCTGTCTCTGGAATTCGATGGCACCAATTAGAGTCCAATCCAATTAGGCAAAGTCACACACTCCAAAAGGGCAGCCTCCGTTTTATTCGGGGAGCGGGGCTGCTGTTAAACTGCTGCACTAGGAACACCCCAGGCTTCAAAGCAGCTCACTTCTTTGTGGGACGCAGGGCCAGCACATGTTCCAGACTGTCTTTCTCTTCCCAGAAAGGGGGAGAGTGGGGGGTTTGTCAGGGACAAATGAGCACCCATGACAGAACCGGCCTGATGAACTGAGTCATTATGAAGAAAATTCAATAACTCTGGCCAGATGATCTTGGTACTGTACATCAGCGCCAGTGTTTTTAAGGCACGCGGTTCTCTTCTGGGGCAAGGGATGTTTGGACAGAATTGAGTTTTTACTTTCTGACCCTCTGTTCTCCAATGGGCGAGACTGGGAAAACGGCAGACTGAGGCTACAAGAAGGAAATGAGACAGAAATAGAGGAAGAGGAGTGGGGAGGAAGGGAATGGGAGGGGAGGGAAAAGGAGGGGGAGGGAAGGGAATGGATGGGAAGGGAAGTTGTACCAAGAACCCAAGAGCATGACTGCTACTAACCTTGAAGCAGAGGGCAAGATTAAGTGACATGAAAAGTGGCGCTATAACTCAGTGAAAAACCCAAGAGATTGCTGAAATTCGGTTTCTGACTATGAGTTTACCCCAGGACCAAACGCTTTGGGGTATTAAGTAGATAGTTACTTTAAGAGACCCGGAGTAATTGTCACAAAAGAGGGGGCCGCCTCTTGTTCCTGCGAGGAAAGTAGTGTTCTGCTTAAAAGAAAGCTGGGGGAGGAAAGTTTCGCCCTATGAAGAGACCTCGTCTCACTTAGTCGGTGCGCTCAAGCGCGGGAGCTAAAGCCCAGAAAGCAGGGGGCGGGCTCCCTGCTCCACTCCGTGGAGGCTCGGCCGGGCCCGGAGTGCAGAATGCCACGCAGGGCGCCCGGTTTGCGCTCGCTTGCAGGGATTTCACTGCCTGTTCTTGCCTGTGGGGGCATCTCTTGCCCCTGCTCAGAGCGCCTTCCCACTCCAGCCTCCCCAGCGCCCTAGGCTGTGCCGGCTCTGCACCACAGGTCCCACCAAAACCCTGGGGAGATTAGAGTTCGGGCTAGAGCTCTGGAGACCATCCACTGGCTGGGTCGTTTCGGGCCAGTCCTTGAACCTGTTTTTCCCGTTGATAATGAAAGGACACCAAAGGGCAGCTCCCTAGTTCTCTCCGAGTTAGATCCTCTTCTCTCGCATCCCCGCTCTCCGCCCGCACCCTGCTTCTCCGCCTTACTTTCAGAGAGTAAGCTCCTTACCCACAGAGGCGGCCTGGGTCTCCACGCAGAGCCACAGAGCGACAGCTAGCAGCGCTTTGCTCTCCATCCTGCACCTCGCGCTGGGCGCAGAGCCCAGTTCTCAGGCACGGACTCTTTCTCGGTCCCTGGACCCGCAAAGAAGTCACAGAAGCGATACACGCCCCGCAGCGCAGGACCGGGGAGAGCGCGGGGCAGGGGCGCCCTGGCTCCGGCCACAACTGCAGAGGTATCTGCGGACACTGGCCAGCCAGGTTATCCCGACTTCGGGACGCAATCTGAGCTTTCTGTTCTGCCAGGTAGCGTCCCGCGCGACCTACACTCTCTTGGGGTCCCGAGGACTCAGGGAAGAGCGCGAGCGGCCGCTAAACTCTAGAGCACAGGGGCGGGGTCACTGCTGGGAGGGGCGGGGACTCCTCGCGTCCGGCAACACCCCTCCCTGGATACCAGGTTTGGATTTCCCGGTTTCCCACGCCCACTCCCCAACTAGCCCGGAACTGTGCCCGTCGGCAAGTCGCCCTTGGGAGAAAAACTGGACGCAGCTCGGTTTCTGGTGGAAGTAAAATGTAGCCAGGAACGGGTTTTGAGACACTTGCTGTCCCCAGGGACCTGGAAAACATCACCGAAGCACAAGGCCACTGCGCCCTCCTTAGGAGCCTCCAAGTGCGGAACTCAGTTGGCTGCAGTAGCTGAGCGTCTCAAGAGACCCAGAATCCGCGGCAGGTTGGAGCATAGGAACATTGGACCTAGAACTATTTAGGGCACCAACTTGGCAGTGAGTTGGCCAGAACTTGGGAGTTTTTTTTTTTTTATGGTCCTTTTGGCCAGCTGAGCCATAGTTTTAAAATTCCCGTCGAATGCCTTAATTAGATAGGTGCTTATACAGGTTGCCAATGCCCCTACCGTTTTCTCATCCATCGAGCAACTTCACATCTGAAGTTACCTGCTTAGCTCTAGAAGACATTTCTGCTGGGGACTCCTGCCTGACTCTGTCCAACAGGGAGCTGGCCGTGACCAGGACCCCCCAGGCAGTTGCAGAGCAATGAGCACTGGTCCTGGTTCTGCAGCTACTAGAATACTTTGTTTGGTCACCCGGTTCCATGACCATGGTCCCCTAGGGTACCTTTGGCCGAGCCTTTTTCAGAGCTGATCAGCAGAAGAGAAGCAGGCATTTCTCTGCTGGAGTGTCACTGCAGTTACCGAAGGGGCAGGCGGTCTCTGGGAGAACAAACCTCCTTTCTCCATCTATGTAGACTTCAAGTAGCGAATGTAGAGGAGCTGCGGCTCCTTCATGACCACTTTCATTCCTAGATTTCTTTCTATTCCTTCCACACCTCGGGAGTGACCACAAATATCCTGTAACATCTTTCATTCCTGACTCTAACCAGATGCTTTTATAATGAGAGGCTAAAGGACAGTCCTTCGGCAGGATAAAGACATAAGATTATTATTTCTGTATCTAATCCAAGCTACATTAGTGTAACATTAATGCGCATCAATGCACAAATATACAATTAATGTAACATGATACTTTTCTTTTTTAAAGAGGGGAGAAGCCGTTGCCCCTTTATATGAATGTGCCTTAGCCTGAAGCATTGTGCTAGAAGCAGGTACCAAGCCAGGGAGATTTTGTTGTTGTTGTTTCTTTGTTCCTTGGTTTCCCATGTTCACAGTAAAAAAAAAAAGTTTCAACACACAGTTAATTCTTCGTGGTGGAATTATGCTAGAAAAACATGAAGATGCTTGGTATGGGCACCTTCCTTCGGTGGAGACGCGCAAATTCTGTGCATGTTTAGTTTGCTATGTATTGCATTCTTTGTTCACAAAAGGAAACCCCATAGGAAGGCTGTTTGGAGCCTTCCCTGTTTTCCCTTTAGAGTGCACCCACGGAGAACATTTTCAAGGCTCTGGCCCTTTCTTCTTAACGGTGTTCTGCTGTGAGTGCAGGTGTGCTTTTATCTGAGACATGTTTATTGTGAACAAGGTAGAACACTGAGGGGAACTTCCCTTCCTGGACAGTAAAGCAAAGGAACGAAAACACACCTCAGAAAATGATCAAGGAATGGCTGTGTCAGCTTTGGGTTAAGGAGGTGAAGGTGGATTCTGGCTTGGACAAGGTAGGTTTTCTCCATCACGGTCCCCAAACAAGACTTCTCTTGAAACCTTATTTGCTATTCTGGATACTTCCTCGTCCATGTTTTACGTAAGAAGATAGTGTCTTCTCTAATACAAACCAGAACCCACAGGCCCAAGGTAATAGCCCCCTTTAGAAGTCTTAGAGGAAATGAGGCATCTTTGATGGCTACGGGATCCAAATTTGATAGAACCCTAGTGAAGCCAGTCCACCATATTCCCTCCCTCACACACTAAGAAATGTTTTGTGTCCATTAGAAGAAAGGGAGGAACAAGATCTGTTTGAAAAGGAAGAAGGAAAGAAAGGGGGAAACACAGAGGGAAGGATAGGGGAATGGTTCGTTTCTGGAGTTGCTGTGCAAGCATAAAACCCCACGTTTGAGCTTCCAGACTCGTGTTTAAAAAGGCAGGTGTGGCACCAGCTTGTTATCCCAGTGCCTAGGAAATAGGAATACAAGGAGCCTCGATTCCCCTTCTCATCCCCCACCCCAAGACTAGGTGAGTTAGCTGATGACCCTCAGGCCAGTGGGAGACACTATCTCAAAGCAGAAACTCTTGAGAAATGATAGTCAAAGTTTACCTCTGGCAGGATGAGCCACCCCCATCAACACCGGGTCTTCACACATCATGAGTCGGTACACACGTGTGCGTGCACACACACACACACACGCATACACAATTGTCCAATAACACTCCCTATTTGGATACACAATAGGAAACGTCATAAGCAGTACCCAGGAAAATCACACTGTACAAATTCCAACATTTAGAAAGTGCTTGCCACAAAGGTAGGTGGGAGAGAAGAAATATTTGCTTGTTACATATTTTTCCAAGAAACCTCTTCCATGATTGAAATGTGACAAGCTATTTTTTTTTCTTGTGTCTGCTGTAGTTTCAAGCATTGCCATTAGTCAGTTACATATTTGCATGACACTTCCTTATGTTTACTTCGTTTAATTGCTTTCCCATGTTTTCAAGTGCTGGGACTTAAGGGAGCATAGGACTACCTTGCCAGCTGTCGGCTGGGTTTATAGCCCATCGACGCTAGCAGCTGCTGCACTCTGCAAGTTCTCCAGTACTGTTTTCTTCTCACTATCAGACTTCTGCTTCTCCCCAAGCTGAGATTACTCCCTGGGCGGCTTACACTTTCCACTTAAAGCATACATTTTATGTTCGAGGAAAGGAAGACTCAGCTACTTGCCTCACAAGTTTCATCAGAGCTCAGTTCTACTCGTAATATCTTACAGTGTAATAAGCATTTTAAGGACATGCCATCCTTGTGAGACAGACAAAATGTCTCTTCATCACTTGCTACCTGTAAAGGAAAAATGTTGGTACTAGGGACATAGGCACCCATGTGCCTACCACCAAACACTTCCCTATAGTTACTTGGGACTTTTTCAAAAGCAAAACAGATAAATTAGACAACTTAAAGTAAAGATGGAGAGATGGCTCAGCAATCAGGGTGCTTGCCGCTCTTCTATGAGACCCTAGTTTTGTTCCCAGCATCCACACCAGGGAGCTCACAGCCCAGGTGTAACTACAACTCCAGGGAATTTGTTGCTCTGGTTTCCATGAAAAAAACACATACATGACCCCCCACACACATATACAAATACAAATAATAAAATAAATGTTTCTTTAACAATGCATATAAAAGATACGGGGAGCTTAAACAACTGAAAATCCACATAGCACCAGATAAAGATGCCAGAAAATGTAAAGGTAGCCAGTGTTTGGACAGACATAGTTCTGAAAGCTGAGCTTCATTCTTGCCTCATCCTTAAGACAGTCCACAAGGGTAGTAAACACTATTAGCAATCTTGGAGGGAAAGAAAAAGTTATTCTTGATGTAAGAACATGTCCCCCTCCCTTCTCAATGCTGTGCAAAAGAAAGAAGTGCCACACCAGTTTTCTAACATCAAGTATATATTTTTTCAAATAACTGTTTTAGATTGATTTTTTATGTGTGTATTTTGCCTTCATGTACATATGTGACTGGTGTTCTCAGAGGCCAGAAGAGGGTGTCGGATCCCCTAGAACTAGAGTTACAGATGTGAGCTGCCATGTGGGTGGTGCTGGAAACTGAACCCAGAACTTCTGTAAGGAAAAGTGTCCTTAACAATTGAACCATCTACCCAGCTCCGTCAAGCATCTTTCCTCACTATCAAAATGTTGAAAGTCAAGACACTGTGCGTTTAAAATTAATATCAAAATAAATGCATTTAGGAACAGTCTTTACATGGCAGGCATTTTTCTTCATTGATCTTATTTACTGCTCAAACTAACCGAATAGAAAATGCACTGTATAATCTCATAGAATGGGGGAAGGCATTTAGGAGGTCTAAGTACTTTCCAATATCCCACCGTTCTAAGTTTCTGAATAAGATTTTTAAAATGGATGTTAAGCATTCAAGACCTTTAAGCTCATAGTTTCTTACAGATGACTAACCTCACACAAGGATAAGGCTAAGTGAGTTGAATCGGTGCCTCTGACTTCCTCGTGCCTGCCTGGAAGCTTTTCTGTTGTTGCAATAAAGCACCATGACCAAGGAGACCTGCAGAAGAGACTTTGAGTTTACTGTTCCAGAGGGTTGAGAGTCTACTAGGGTGGCCAGGCCTGACGGCAGGAGCAGGAATCTGAGGGCTCACCAGGTCAAACACAAGCAGGAAGCAGAGGGAGAATGAGGTAGTAGGTGAAGCTTTATAATCATCAAGCCCCACCCTGGTAACACTTCCTCGAGCAAAGCTGCACTCCTAACCTCCTCCCTCCATCCAGCTATCTGAGCCTATGGGGGACGTTCATGTCCAAACCACTACATTTCCCTTAAATGATCCATTTTCCTAGAAAGATGGTGGGCTGGGAGTGACTTAGGGGAGGGACTCTGAGATGCTGGACCCAGAAAGAAAGGCAAGTCATCAGGCTGCCTCCACCAGGGAGCTCACGTCAGCTCTTCCTCTCCTACTTAGCCTTCAAATCACCAGTCTGCTCCAGTAACAGAAGAGCAATCTCTAGCAAACATTGTGCATTTCTTTTCTGCGAAAACAAACAAAACAAAAACAACAACAACAAAAACGTCATTTGTCCTCCTGGATATCTTTTAACATCCAGCTGAAATGTGAGACCCAAGTAATGTCTTTTTGCCTCTTCTCTTCTCTTCTCTTCTCTTCTCTTCTCTTCTCTTCTCATTTCTTCTCTTTCTCTCCCCTCTTCTTTTTCTTTCCATTATTCCCTCCTCTCTCCTTCTTCTCTTTTTTCTTTTACACTTTATTATCTTACTTCATATGTGGTGCTCACAGAGGTCAGAAGACATCATCAGATTCCCTGGAACTGGAGTTACAGATGGTTGTGAGGCACCATGTAACTGCCAGGAACTGAACCTAGGCACTCTGGAAGAGCAGTCATTGCTCTTAACAGTTGAACCATCTCTCCAGAGATCTTCCTGGAACTCTCCCATAAAAATCAGCCAGGGAAGTAATTAAATTTAAAAGGATGATTATTAATATACAGTAAAAAATGGTAAAGGGCATAATAATGAATGTTAATAAAAATCTACCTTTGTATGTTATAAAACCAATGATGAATGTCTAATTAAACAGAGGTATAAAGATACTATGGAATTTGGGCTAGCAAGATGGCTCCACAAATAAAGCACAAATAAAGCTTGCCATTATGCCTGGCAGCTTGAGTTGGATCCCAGAGATCCACAAGGCAGAAGGAGGGAACTGACTCTTACAAGCTGTCCCTGAACTCCACGTATGTACGGGGTCATGCATGCATGCATGGACACACAAATAAAATACAAAATTTGGAGAGGTGGCTGGTGCGATGCCTCAGCAGTTAAGAACACTTGTTGCTCATGAGAGGACCCAGGTTCAGTTCCCAGCATCCACAAGCTGGCTCACAACTCCAAGGTCCCCTGCTGATCTCTGTGGGCACCAGACACGCATGTGATGAACTACATACATTTAGACAAAGCACTCACGCATAAAATAAAATAAGTAAAACTTAAACATGCTTCTTGGAAAAGTTTTGAAAATAGAGTAAGTAAATGTGCAAAAGAAGAAATGAAGATATTGTGGATCTAAAATCATATGTTCCAGCTATTTAAAAATGTACTTCATATAGTGACCTTTGCATTCACATTTAGAAGATAGTCGTGCATAACCAACCATGTACTGAGTTTCTAATTTATCTTAAACACCTTGATATAGACCATTTTATTAGTCACAGAACCAGGGGATGGCTGTCCCTTTTCTACACACCCAGTACTTGTACGGTATGTGGGAATGCAGCTGTCGGTTTCAGGAAATTTTCTCTCTCAATAGCAGAGATTAGGCTAGGTCAGTTCCACATTCCTCTTGATGCATTAGTTAGGACTGTGTTTGTTCTCGCGTTCATTTCTGCTGCCCCCTGATTCTCCTCCGTCTCCTACCACTCACAATCACACGGCTCTGGAGCCCCTCGCAGTTGTCTCTGATGACAACAGCCTGCTGATGGATGTGAAGCTATTTCAATGTCAACTAAGATAAAGAGCCTTTGTAACTAGTAATAAGGGGAGATTGAAATGCCTTTTCATTTTAAGTGAGAAAAACCAGCATTATAGTATTCATATGGACTATATAAGAAGTACGATTTGTCTCTCAGGTCTCTGCCATTAGCAGACTGCAACCATTTTCCAGTGTATTATTCATCGTCCTTCTTAAAGCTATCAGGTCTTCAAAGGACTAAACATACCCAGAGATAACTTCTATATTCTAAGCAGCAACCGGTTATTAATCTCTGCCCAGAGTATCCTCAGCATCCTCCATCTCACCGTTACCTGTAAGGACAGGGTTTGCCACATCCATCTTGCTCACATCCCTTATAAGCCAGCATACACACTCAGAGATGAATTGCACGCTGTGAGTTGAATGTGAAATGTCCCCCCTGAGGCTCAAGTGTTTGAACACTTGATCCTAAGCTGGTGACACTATTTGGGAACACTGTAGAGCCTGTGGGAGGTGGAGCCTCACTAGAGAAAGTAGATTACTAGCTGTGAGCCTTGAGAGCTCAACCTGGCCCCACTTCCTATTCTTTTCTTCCTAATGCAATGTATGCAGCCAGGGTCATGCTCCTGCCGCCATGCCTCCCTTGCTATGAAGGACTATATCTCCTCGGCACTGTCAGCCATAATAAACCTTTTCTCCCATAAGCTCATGCAGGGGTGTGCAAAAACGTCAGGTAAAGGACACACAGCAATGTTTAAAGCAACTAAGACACTCTGTTATCCTGCAATAGTATTCACGTTTCTACAGAATAAAGATGATGTTCTGCAGTGACGTTGCTTCCCCTGCATTGTTACTCAGTGGCAGCAGAAAGTTTTATGTTCCTTGTCTCTAAATTCACTTACTCTCCAGAATTTCCAAAATGTTGGCGCATGGTCCCTCGAGGCACAAATAAAACTTCTCTTTGCGCAGTGTCTCTGAACATTCATTGCTAACATCTCACTGCCTTCGTGCACGTGATGAGCCAATCGACTCATCGGGGAAATGCCTCCCAGAGAGACATGCTCGAAAGTGAAAAACACGGCTCTGGATGTAGTTGATAATCAGCCAGAAGTAGGTCAGGCTGGGTCTCGGCAGATGAAAAGCCCCAGGGAGTCGTTTCACGCGTCTGACTCCATAACATAAATAGAAGTTCCAGATGCAGCATGCACAAGCCTAGTAGGAAAATGCTGCATCAAAAGTTCTGGACGGGGAAAATGGTCTTTGGCATGTACGTTTCACTTCTCCTAACAAAACTGGACTTGCTTCTCCAGAAATCTTCCTACTGCCTGGGGAAGGTTTCTGAAGAAGAAGAGGTCATCCTTCAGCCTCTTTCCTCAAATGTAGCTGCCTCTTCTCAGTCTTCACACCACCCAGTGTGTCCTCGGCATTCATCACACTGTCTATCGGCCTTGTAATTGCACCTTAGTTGAGGTGCGTGCAAGGAAGAGCCCTGGTCAGTCGTCCTCATCAGCTTAGACCATAAAACCCAATATGGACAAGTTCAACAGAACCACCACATACGACATGCCCATGCGTGCTTCAGCATTGCCAGGGCATAAATTTAATTTTTTTTTTGAGGTGTATGTACCCATCCAGCCAGTGTCCCTTGCTGGCTTTGACTCGATAGCTCAACCATAAGGACGGGATTCACCAGATACATCTTGCTCATCCACCTTAGGCTTTGCAACTTCTTCAGGGACCACATTTCCGTGTCTTTATCTTCAGTATGCAGATAGCCTGTAAGCGAAGCTGGCCAACTTTGGAGTCCTCCCATAGCTCCAAGTTCTAACCTCCGATCCTTTCTGGACATCCTTGTGGATGATTCTCTCCGGTTGCTTAAACCCAGAATGTCCAAAGCAGAGTTCTTTGGCTCTTTCCACCTTTACTTTTCCCTCACCCTTCTCCAGCTCAGTGTTCTTCTAGAGTGCCAGGTTTGCTGAGGAAGCAACTTTCCCTACAGAGTGGCCACACCATCCCCTAACTTACTTTTTGTTCTTGTTTTGTGACAGAGTCTCACTACGTAGTTCTGGCTGTACTGGAACTAGCTCCGTAGACCAGGATGGCCTTGAACTCACAGAGATCCTCCTGCCTCTGCCCCCAGTGCTGGGATTTAAGGCATAGGTCACCACACCCAGCCCTACTTTACTTTTTAACAGCAAGATACTAGAGATTTATCTACACAAACACCAGAAATTTAGGCTTTAAAAGTCATACTCAGGCACTAGATACACTATTACTCGTTTTATATTAGTTCATTAGATAGCTGTTGTGTTGTTGTATTTTAAATGTATTCAATTATTTATGATTTATTGGATGATCTATTTATTAATGTTAATTCAAAGCTTCCCTATTCTGGCTACATGTCAAGATTTCTTAGGCTGTAGAACTTTTTTTAAAACACCTGTTCCTGTTACCTTTCTACATTTAAATTAAAATCTCCGGGAAGAAAGCCTGCTCAAGATGTTTGTTTGTGCCTTTGCTTTCTAACGTGACTCTATGACATCACATAAAATTCTCATTCCCGGGATGATCCTTCTAAAACTTGGGTGTGGAAACACAAGCCTTCCAGGATTGTTTTATTCATTGGTGCTAGAAGCTCAGAGAACATTCTAATAAGTATTTAAAAAAATGAGATGTTCTTCAAATGTAACTCTTATGAACAAAATCATTTATTCTTTGAGCCAGGCAAAATTATTGATTCTTTTAAATAGTGTCCACCCCCTGAAAATCTATTTGATTGGATTTGAGCCCCGAGTGGATCTGAATGTGTCTGCCGGGCTTCAGGACAGCTCTCCTAGCAAAACTCACTGCAGTCGGATGGGAAAGCATCTTCAAATGCTTCGCATTCCTGCTCAGCGTCTGACAGCACAGAATGTTCCCAGTTCCCACTAAAAAAATGTTAAGGAAGTACAAGTTGGAAATCAACAGTCTGGAAACACCAATACATTCGTGGTAGAAAATTACAGCTTCCCTCACACAGGAGATAAGGCTTCGGTGGTTATAAAAGTAACTCCTCTGCTTTTTTTTCCCCCTGCTATGTTTCTTATTAAATTCTGTTATGACAGAAAGAACTGCTTGAGAGACGGCGTGGGAGGAAGACACTAAAACTGAGTCTTGGGAAAGATAAATCATGGAAATTGGTTTCTCTGATCCGCAGACAGGGCTGAGCACAGTGTAAGATGTGCGTGTCCCGCCCTCTCTGGCTTTTAACCTCCAGAGACAAATGCCAATCAAGTGGGGGCAGTAGGTGGAGGCAGCACTCACAGGTAGTTAAGATTCTTCAGGGTCTACGATAAAGACTCCAAACTATCACCCTCTCTAAAATGAGCTTGCACTTGAAAAGATTAAAAGCATCTATGTTTGCATGCATATAGACTACACACTAAACATTTACCCATCCCAATCTAACAGTGAAAAAAATATTGACAGCTGAAAGTTTTTGCATGAATCGCTCACTATGTTTTCAATACATGTAAGAATAGAAAGAAAATCTTAACAAACATGAAACATAATTACTTGTAAAAACCAGGATAGGAGATGAGAAAGTAGAAAAGATTTTTTTTAATTATCTATACTATTTTATATTTTTTAAGTATTTTTCATTGATAATTTAAAATGTATTAAACTTGTAAGGATATACCTTGAACTTTTAAAAAGGCACAAAAACCCATCCTCTTCCCTCTGGAGGTGTCTTTGTGCGCCTTTCATTTGCACAAGGGGCTGAGGGAGTGTGAAGTGACAAGCTTGCCTGTCCTGTGCAGGTGTGTTTGGCCAACCCACTCACAGATCACATGTATCATGTAGCCAATCAAAAAATCATAAACTTTGCTCATAAGCAACACTATGAGGTTTTTTTTTTCTTTTTGCAATTTTCACTGTAACTAGAAAATTACATTGTTCTTCAGAAGAACTTTCTGGATGACTCATGTCATGTTACAGTGCTAAAAGGCTAGGCTAGACACAGCATCAAAGGGTCTAGATGTGGTTCTGTTGCATGCTTTTGGTTTTACCATAGATTTAATGGCGCTGACAAAGCACAGTCATGACCACAAAGAAGTCCCAACTCCCAACCCCCTTTCTTTTCTTTCTTCCTTCTTTTCTTCCTTCCTCTCTCTCTCTCTCTCTCTCTCTCTCTCTCTCTCTCTCTCTCTCTCTCTCTGTCTTCCAACGTTACCTTGGCTGGCCTAGAATGCTTAGTGAAGACCCTCCTTTGCTGCTTCCCAAGTGCTGGGACTAAAGGCCTGCATCAGCTCACCTGGCCCACACTAATGAATCTCTAAAGCCGGAACATGATGCTTCTGTGGTACAAACTCATTTCTTATATATTTTTTATTTCTCCTCACAAGAGCACTGTGGGGCTCAGAAACTTCAAGCATCCTTGACAGGAAGCTTTGCTAGCAGGCGGAAGAACCAGAATCGCAGCCCACATTTTCTAGCATTCTCAAGCCCAAGCCTTAAGTGGAAATAAAATGCATGGAGCGACTGAGAAATCCGAACACTGACTGGCTATCCGTCAGAGCTGGTGATATTCCTGCCTACACCATCCTTTGCAAAACTCTGTCGTTCTATAATTCCTCTTGAGATTTCATACAGTTAGTCAAGATCCATGCCTACCAATCTCCTTGAGATAAAGGTATCTCTGTCTTGGACTTCTGCCAAAACTAATGCGGTACAACACCCTTGAGTTTTTACGAGTTCTGCCATTTAATTGAAAGATCTTCTGAGGAAATTGTAGGTGTTCCTGATATACTCTCTGCCTCCGTTGTCCAGTATTTCCCGGAACTTAAACCCTCACTGGCAGCCTCTCCACTGTTGCAGTTCTTTTGCTCACAGTCTCTGCAACGGTCCCTATGACTACCTCACTTCTCAAAGTCTTAGCCTCTTCTGAACATCCCCTTAGAGGGCCACACCAGCAAGCAAAAGTACTTGCTATGAAAATGACTCACTTGTAGATTCCAAAGCCCATCTTAGCTCCCTATTACTGATTAACAAGTTATTCCCAAGTTCAATGGCTTTAACCATAAGCGCTCATTCTCTTGGCATTTCTGCGGACCGGTAGGATAGAGCAGTTAGTTAGTTTCCTTGGGTGGCTCTGGTTTAGGGGTCACATGGACTAGGCTGTGGTCAGCAAGCAATGCAGTCATGTGACAGCACAACTGCATCTGAGCAGGCCTCTAGGGTGACTCACTCACATGCACACCAGCAGGACTCAATCCTCACTGAACGCTGGGAGTGTCCATTCATTGCATTGCTCATGACCTCATGACTTGAGAGTTGGCTTCCCGAGAGCAAGTGACCCAACCTATCAAGGGAGAAGCTACAATGCCATTTGTGGTCTAGAATGTCAAGATATACAATGTCTTGTCCACCACACCCCCATGTTTCTTCCCAGGCCAGCGTTCTTCAGAGTAGGAGGATACTAAGAGCATGGCAAGGGGCCGAAGCCATTGATGGTCACCTTGCACATTTTCTCACTAGTATAGTGTTGTTTTCCACCTCCACATGTTGACTCTGCTCTGAGAGATGTATTCTGAAGTATTTTTTCTTAATTTTATAACTTCTTTATTGACTTTTTGGGAGCTTCACGTTTGCAGCCCAGTTCCCATTTTCCCCATCATCCCCTCATCCCTGCTATGCCCCCCCCATAAGGAAACAAATCAAAGTAAGCAAGCAAGTGATGTGGGATCTCCCTCTGTATGTTGTGAATGTTTTATTACCATTGGTTAATAAAGAAACTGCTTTGGCCAATGGCTTAGCAGAGTAAAGCCAGGAGGAAAATCTGAACAGAGATATAGAGATATAGAGAGAAAGTAGGTGGAGTCAGGGAGAAGCCACGTAGCTGCCCAAGAAGCAAGAGATAACAAACCAAGAGCCTCATAGTAAAATATAAAATAATAGAAATGGGTTGATTTAAGATTGAAGAGCTAGCTAGAAATACACCAGAGTCATCTGCCAAACAGTGTTGTAATTAATATAGCTTCTGTGTGATTATTCAGGTCTGGGCGGCTGGGAAATTAACACGCAGTCCCTGGTTACAAGCAAATGAACAAAAGCAAAAGAAGACAAACCAAAACCAAAAGAAAAAAATACAACACCAGAAAAATCTCTTTGCTCCTCCTTCGTTTGTGCTTCTCCAACACCTCTTTGTTTATCCTGGTAGCAATGGAGGCTTCCATGTGCCGTATAGCATACCTCCTTTTCCCATCAGTTTTACTGGCAAATGTTTATTGCAGTGAGTCACTGGTCTGGTTTAAGGCCTCTGGTTTCTGGTACACCACCATTACAGGATCCTCACCGTAACTCCTGTGGGTTATCCTGTGGCTACCACAAGTCTTGGAGATCTTGCAGGTATTGATCCACAGGACCAGTCCCTTCACCAGCTCCAGCAGGTCCTCAGTGAGGTAGATGCTAGGGTGGGTCAGCCCAAGACCCCACTATGGGCCTGGATAGTAGCCAAGTTTGTCAGACCAGGACCCTGAGGTCACCCACCTAGGGCGAGTGGGTGGAGTCAGTTCCCCTACATGCATGCCCTCAAGGTTGGTTCATCCTGGCCTGTGGTGAGGGATGCAGGCCATCTTTCCAATGTGCATATTCTGAGGTATTTTGTTCTTTGAGGCCATTATAAAGAGTTCTATTTTTGTAAGCTTCATTTTCCAATTGCTCTTTATCACTATTTAGACATATAATGAAGTTTTTTATGTCTTTGTCATCTGTGCTTTTGATAAACTCAAATATAGATTCTTCTTGGGTGTTTTTGTAGGTTAGTTAAGATTTTTCTATATAGATAATCATGTCAAGAATTAAAAAAAAATCTATCCCCTTCCAATCTAAGTGTATTTGAGTTGTTGGTTTGTTGATTGTTTACTAGTCTGGAGGCAGTGCAACCCGGGAGAATGGAGCCAAAAATTGAGTCAGGCTAAGGTCTCATGCAATAGCCAACTTTATTCAGAGCATCAGACAATATATATTCTGAGGGTTGAGAGTCACGTGAGTAAAGTGTCCAATCACAAGGACAAGCCACAGGCGGCAAAAACATGCTTTCCCATAGAGACATATAAACAAATATTAATATCCGGTTGTGATGGAAATCTGATAAACTCACTCCTGTCCGGTGCACTTGGGAGGGGCCTGAGAGCATAATCCAAGAATCATTCTGTGTTTTGAGGAAACTGAGGAGAGAAGACTATTGTTTACTTAGCGTTTCTCTGCCAATACTCAGAATTCGCTTCACACGACTCCATGTGGACTGTCTTCCGACAGCGGCCTTGCTCTTTCTCTAACATGGCGTTGGAGAGCGGTGATAGGAATGTAGAGCCTTGAAAGGAGGCACACGGCCTCTCCTCATGATGTGTGCAGTCGGAGGTCTTCACAGATGCTTTCTATTAGACCAGAAAGTTCACTCCTGTTCTAATTAATCAAGAGTCATGAATTCTAAATTTTACCAAATGCCTATTCTCCACATATTAAAATAACCATAAACACTTACTGTTTTTTTTTACTGTTATATCATATTACTATTCTATCATATTAATATTTTTCACATTAACTTATAATATTATATCTTATTAATATTTTAACCACCTAACCTTACATTTCTGTTCTAAGTCACACTTAGTTGTGATATGCTTTGTTTTCTACATACAAATATATTTTATCTGCCAATATTTTATAAAGAGTATATTTTAAATCTGTGTTTCTGTGTCTATATACATATATATGTATGTATATATGTCTATATGTGTGTATGTATGTATTACAGATGTCATAGTTTGCTTTCCTTCTATTACTGTGATAGAAGACCAGGAGCATAAGCAGCTTGGGGAGGAGAGGGGTTTTTGGCTTGCAGGTTACAGTCCATCATCAGGGGAAGCCAGGGCAGGAACTCCAGATGGGACACTCCAGGCAGGAACTGAAGCAGAGAGCGTGAAGAATCCTTCTTTCTGGCTTGACTCCCGCAGCTTGTTCAGCTTGCTTTGTCTTTACCACCCAGGACCATCTACCCAGGGGTGCCACTGCGCCCGACGGGCTGGGCACTCCCACATCAATCACTAATCACAGAAGTGCCCTGCAGACAATAGGATGGAGGCATGTCGGCAACTGAGGGTCCTATTTCCAAGTAACCTAGCTTGGGTCAAACTGACAAAAAACCAGCCAGGACAAACAACACGGGTGTCTGAACATTTACGTGTGTTCATGAAAGTGCTCATGTGTCACAGAACACGCGGAGGTCACACAAAGACTTTGGTTTTGTCTGGGACAGGACTTCTTGTTGCTCATCACTGTGGATGTCAGGCTATGGCCCACAGCCCTCTGGGGTGAGTTTGTCTCAGTCTCCCATAGCACCACCGTAGGGACACCCTGGGGCTCCAGATGCATGCCTCTCCTGAGGACCAGACCTCAAATCTTCCTGCTTTCACAGCAAGAGCTTTACCCGCTGAGCTGCATTCTAGCCCTTATTAAGAATTTAACATCCATTTCATGAAGAAGGTCTCTCTCTCTCTCTTTTTTTTATAGTTTTCTGGCTCTGTTTCTGTTATCGTGGTAGTGGCCGCCTCCTACAATCAGATGGAGAGCACCCCACCTCTCTGTGTTCTGATTCATATATGTTTACAGAGAAATTATACTCTTGCCTTGCGTCTTCTTCAAAACCATTTTGGATGAAGAAAAGAATATATGTGAATGTAGGTGACATAAGATGGACCTAAATTGATAATTACCCAGGAGAAGCCATAGGTATGCAAAAATTATCATTGTTTTCCCTGTTCCTAATATCTGATATTTTCAATTTTAAAGTATTTTATTTAAAAGCAAACAAACAAACAAACCAGCATCCTTTCCACGGCATCTCTCCTGCTTTACAATCAGTATTCTGGAAGAACAAGAAGTCCCAAATTTTCATCAAGGACAGAAGGCAGAAGCTAGCTTAGACACTCAGAATTCAGAAGTCTGTTTTTTATGGTGAGCCTAGCTTTTGATCAGTACAGGAAATGGCCATAAAGAGATTTTGTAAAAGTTTGATTGACACGCTGGCCAGGATGGCACTGAGTGATGACTCTGTAAATCTCTGAATGTGAGCCCTGCCATAAATGGGCTCTGGTGCTGGCTTTTCTCTCCAGGCAAATATAAATTGCCTTCTAGATATATTAGAGAATCCTATAATGTGCTGGACCTTAAAAAACTGAGACTTTACAAATTACTATGAGTCCCTATGTACAATAATATTCCCATCAACCTAAACAAAAAGTTCAAAAGCCTTTTTGAAAACCATACTGTCCATTTGCATCCAAATATTTATTAAAAGGGAGTTAGAACCCTTACCCCCAGCATTCAGTAGGCAGAGCCCAGAGAACTAAAGGTTCAGGGTGAACATAGCCTATCTAATCAGTTCAAGCCAGCTTGAGATAATCTGTCTCCAAAACCAAGGGCCAGAGATGGACCTTACTGGTAGCACACTTGCCTAGGATGGTCAAGGTCAAAGATCCAACTCCCAACATCAGAGAAGCAGGGAAAGGAGAAATTAAGGTAAGTTGATTGTAGCTTCACTTCAAAGGTAGAATTTAAAATGATTTTAATTTCTTGACCTTTTCTTCAGTGTACCAGGTTTGGCATTATCTGCCATGTGATGTGACCATTGTCAGATTTCAGTGTACATGAGAACCACTGGCAGGTTTTGAAAATCATGACTTGTTTAGTTGAGTATAACTGGTGTGTATGGCTCCACCCTGGAGGAGACATGTTATTACACATATGTTAAAACCCTTACCATGTGTGCTACCAAGAAAGAGTCCAAATGGACTCTCAGAAGCAAGGAAGGGTGGGAGAGGATGTCAGTGGAGAGGCCATGCAAGGGTGGTCAAGAGCAGAGGAAAGTCTTTTATCTCACACTGATTCATCTGTAAATGCATGCAAATGAAGACAGTCCGACTTCATCTTCTGCTGGATCCTGGGAATCTGTATGTCACTGTGTAGAACATTTGGTGGTACCTTGGGAGTGGTTATGATGTCACTCCTGCAACCTGAAGACATCTTCTCTTATCATACGCTGCTCCGAATTTCAGAAATGTCAAGATTTCTCAAAATCAAAACCCTGAAACCAATCCAAATCGAATAGTATTTACCCCATAAACTACACTGACTCGAAATTCTGGGTTATTTATTACAGTTGACTTGTCTTTGGCACTTACTATATGCCAGGACCTGTGCCAGCCTCTAAGGATACGCACTGTGTCATTGTCCTGGCCATTGTGGTTTTATAATCTAATGTCCTATTTTAAGTCTGTTTTGGAAATTTTTAAAACTTAGTTTCAGTTCCAACCTAAGCTCTTCCACTTGCGAAACAGTTCATTTTAACTCCTTAGAAAGAAATTGGCAGCCTTCACCTTGAAATAATCAAACATTGCAGGATGTGTGTTGTTGTTTGTTTGATTGATGGTCTGTAACGTGACCCAGATCATCTCGAGTTCCTATCAGAAGGTACCTGTGAACCATCCCTTTCATCCCCACCCCCACCCCATGTATAACAGCCGAAGAAAGAAAGTCCCCTCAAAAAGTGAGGTGACTTTTCCAAACTGATAGTAAGTACCAACCCATTTGTAGGGGTCTTGATATGGTGCTTTTCTCATTGCTTCAGGCTTTATGACTTCAATTCCAAGATTAAGGGCAATTATGAACCTTCATGTTAGAGGACTTTGCAAAATTCAATGGAATTTCATTAGTAAGTTAGATTATTGATTTTTGTGAACGTTGTGAAAATCAGCAAGAAAAAAAGCTGAAGGGCTGCAGGACGATGAAGAAGTAACTTCCTATAGGCACACCACATCGCTGTCTTAGAACAGTGACTCTTCTCAGCAAGTCTGTGGGCTGTGCGCAGTGGCCAATCCCGTTTTAAGCTTGAGAAACCTAAGGCATAAGATTGTTTAGAGGACATGGGTTCTACGTTCACTTTCACGCAATGAACTTGATATAATTGATCTCCCAGGTGCAGCCAAGTTCTGAGAGGAGGCAGATTTAAGTCAGTAATGTTTTACAGTTCTTAGTTATGTAAGACTGTGGAGTCCTTCAGAGAACCCTGTCATTTCTAGAAGGCTTGGTGAATTTCACTGCATAGTTGCACATAGAAGGATATTTACAATTCTTCTACGCCTGTTAAAAATTTACTTAGCAACTGTGGTCTCCGTATCAAGACAAATATTAGATAAACATTGTTCTTTCAGCAACTGGACTCATGAGTGGGTCACAAAACTTCATTTTTGTGGAATGTAACCAAGCAAGGTACACACGCACAGCCAGACACGTACATATGCACACACATACACACACACACACACACACACGTGCACGCACTCATTCAAAGTCATGGATAAACAAATACCACTGCATACCCCAGGGAATTATTTTTAACTATTTTTGTTCAAACTGGTTTCACTTGGCAAATTGTAACTCTGTACAGGTGGCACCTATTCTCTGGGAAGTGTTTCCTTTTCCCACAACTGAGAAACTGGCACCACGTACCTCATTGCCCTTCTCAACATCTGTTTCTACTTACGTGCCAGCTAAGGCCACCTGACCTGGGAAAGGAAACAAAACAAAAGTTCACGGTCACTGCCTACCAAACGTCACATTCTGCTCTAGCCAGGCCCTGGAAACACAGCTTGAGAAACTCGTCTGCGACACCACGCACTGGTCCACCATTGGAAAGAAGCCGCCCTTATTTGACTGTTGGTGTTAATGAGAAAAGAGGGCGCAGGGTTAGAATCTAGAGAAATTAATTCTTAGAGCAACTAATCACTCATTTTGTACCCAAAGCTTTCCGGGTATAAAAGCCGCCCTGAAGAGGTTTGTAAGGTTAGGCAACCAGAGAAGGTACTAGAAAGTAAATATGCAAAGCTGCACACCCGGTCTACAGGGAAAGCTGAGCATGCCACAGACTCACTTTAAAAAGAGCAATAAACAAAAGTTGGGGAGACAGGACCCCCTCAACCCTGATGAGAGTTAAAGAAGAAAAACTGATCTCGCAGCAAATGTCCGTTGTTCATTAGGATAAAGGCTATCAACTCCTCATTCTACCAAGAGCCTGGGAGAAAACAGCCCTTACCTACAATGCCTTCTGCTTCTTTGTTTTCCCCACAGCCAAGTTACATTTACAAGATCAGTTAAGGCTAGAGAAAAGTCCCCTTTTCTTTTGGCCTTCAGTTTCCCTCTCTGAAACTTTTGCTGGAGTTGGAAAAGTGGGCATTAAAATGTTACGATGTAAAAGCGGGCATGCACACATAGGCTTGGGCAAAGATGCCAACCACAAGGAGACTCACAGCAAAACAAGGAAACTGAAACTTTTAAAACTGGACACAGTCGTACTACCTACCAACAGAGAGGAGTTAAACACAGAGAAGGTAAGTCAGCAAGCAATAATATCTTGGATGAGCCCAGTTAGTTAAGGTGCAAAGGACATCAGTACC
Organism: Alexandromys fortis; assembly: GCF_014885135.2. Classification (NCBI taxonomy): domain Eukaryota; kingdom Metazoa; phylum Chordata; class Mammalia; order Rodentia; family Cricetidae; genus Alexandromys; species Alexandromys fortis. The sequence goes on from NW_026067949.1 coordinate 31,455,452, forward strand.
AATGATGCAGCTCAGGCAGGAGCCATTTCCAAGAGGCAACGTGAGAAGGTGTTGATGATGCTGGGGTGTGTGAGACTGGCAGCTGGCTCTCAGTTCTTATTGTGGTATTTTCCATGCTGGTGGAAAGTTTTAAATACATATTACATTGATAACTTAAGAACACAGTACAGGTTGGATGTATCTGTATGTATAGTTTTTACATGGGGCGGGGGTGTTGGATTCTCTATTTTATTAGCAGTTCCAAAGACTCAAAAGGAGTCTATTATCAAAAAAGTCCATAATAAATAAATGTAGAATGGACATTGTACACCGAGTATTTTTATTTACTGTTGTTTAGCCCTTGTCTCACAGCAGATCAACTTTTTCTCGAGCAAGAAATGGATGGATATTTTGACTTTTCATGCTAACAAATAGTTCACAGTTTCAGAATCTTCAACTTATAGACAGAAGCAGCCACACAACTCATGGCAGTGTTTAAAAAACCTGCTGGGCATTGTGGCGTGTGCCTTTAACCTCAACACGCAAGAGGGAGAGGAAGAGGGATCTCTATGAGTTCGAAGCCAGCCTTGTCTACATATCAAGTTCCAAGCCAGCCAGGCAGCCACTGTGAGACCCCATAAAACAACAAAGCTATGAGAAGACGTGTACAGGGTCAAGGGGTTGCTGCGAGGCAGTGCTCCCTTTCGGTGACCTTTCATAACTGTGAACAAGATGGGGGAGTTGTAGACATGGATGAAGACTTTCCTCTTCCACCTGAGGCTCTGAGCAGGACAGCTGGTGGCCATGAGATGTGTGTTTGAGACCTGGAGGTAAGGGAGTACAGGCCGTTCTCCTGACACACCAACTCAGAGAAGGTTTGTTGGCCCAGCCCTCTGTCTTCCCCTTGGCTGAAGAAAATCAGGAAAAGTGGTTTGAACCCTGTATTTTCTTTGCTCTTTTCAGGGTCCACATGTTTCCTGACCTTTGTCAGTGAAGGGCAGTCACCTGCACATGAGTTTGACTGACAGTCACATCCTGCTCATCTCCGTGGCGCTGGACCACGGCTGTGGCTCACTGAGCTGCCTAGGTCACCACTGTTGTCTTCGCGTCATTTTCTCAAGATACCGTCTGATTATGTTGCTGTTTTTACTTAGCAGGGAGGGAATTCTTTGAAATAGAAAAGTTGGAGGAGACTACTCGCTAACTCAGTTGTCAGACTAAGTCTGGGGAAATAAATTGGACTTGCCTGATTTCCTTGAGATTCTTGTTGGGGGAGGGGATAGTAGCCACATCTTTAAGACTGATAGGTAAAATGTTTGCTCAATATTAACCTTTCAGCATCTGCTTTCCTTCCAGGCAAGGATATGGAAATGCAGGGGTCTCCAGCACTGAGTGTCCATGTGTCTAGTCACATCCTGGAGAAAGCAAATGTATGTCACAGTTGACACAATCCTAAATCATGCTCTGGTGGAAAGAGGGCTAACACAAGAGTCAGAAAATCGACTTTTAAGGCCAGTTCTGTCACTAATGTGTCCTGAGTCTTCGTTAGCAAATTAATTATGTTCTCTAAAATCTCGTCAGGCAGGGCTTTGGTCCTGTCACACTATGGCAAGCCAGGAACAGCAATTCTGCTCTATCCGGAGATCTACAGCTTGTCAGTCCCCACATGGATTTTTGAAGAGAGTCATCTCCCTTATACATGAGCCAAAAGCAATTAGGTCTTCAGTCTTTTGTGCTATCCTATGGGGGAAAAATCTATTTTCAGAATTTATATTATAAACTGAAAAACTTGTTCCCCTACAATAGCAGCCTAAGAACCTTAGTGTAGAAAAAAGTATAAATGTAAGAAAAAGATAGATAGATAGATAGATAGATAGATAGATAGATAGATAGATAGATAGATAGATAGATATCTGTGTGGTTGCTGGGGGGAGGGTAGATGGATGAATGGGTTAATGGTCTCTAGAGACAGACTACATTGGTTTAGATTAGATTATAAACACTTCAATCTTTTTGACTGTATCATCTCAAATGAATCATTTCACCTATTTGTGACTGTGTTCATTTAATACCAGAATTCTAGTAATAATATTCACAATATGGTTACCATTGTTAAACCAAATATTTCATGAAGCTCTTAATATGATGCTGGGCATATAGTAAGTATTCCATAAATGTTATCTAGGAAATAGTGTACATGTTATGAATTCACTGTGACCACCAGTCACTCCCAGGTCACACATGCACACCTAGTGTCCTGGCTGGTTTTTATGTCACCTTGACACAAGCTGAAGTCATCAGAAAGGAGGGAACTTCCATTGAGAAAATACCTCTATACGATTCAGCTGTAGGGAATTTTCTTAATTAGTGATTAATGTGAGCGGCCCAGCCCATAGTGGGTGGTGCTATTCATGGGCTTGTGGTCCTAAGTTCCTGTCCTGACTTCCTCTGAAGATGAATAGTGGTGTGGAAGTGTCAGTCAAACAAGCCCTTTACTCCCCCAATTTGCTCTTTGGTCATGGTGCTCCATTGCAGCAAAAGACACCCCAACTAAGACTCAGAGAACACTGCTAGTGATGTAATATGTTTTCTATTTTGTTGTAAGGGGCCACTTGTTTGTTTCCCGGCCACCCAGACTCCCAAAATAACATAGAAACTGTATTAATTAAATCACTGCTTGGCCCAGTAGTTCTAGCTTCTTATTGGCTAACTCTAACATATTAACATATTAACTTAGCCCATCTCCATTAATCTGTGTATTGCCACATGGCAGAAGCTACATGGCTTCTCCCTTACTCTGCCTCCTTTCCTCCCAACCTTCAGTTTAGTTTTCCCTGCCTAGCTCTGTTCTGCCCTGCTCTGCTATAGGCTCAAGACAGTTTCTTTATTAACCAATGGTGTTCACAGCATACAGAGGGGAATCCCACATCACATTACACACACACACACTCACACATCTCTCTCTCTCTCTCTCTCTCTCTCTCTCTCTCTCTCTCACACACACACACACACACACACACACACACACACACACATACACACACCTTTGGTGGTTACTACTTCCAATAGTGAGTGGGTTTATGAAATATATTGTTGAGATACATTTTTTTGCTGTTTTTTCTTAACAATAAACCATACCTTCCAGATACTTAATTCCTATCACTTTTTAAATTGATCCTTCTCTCATTACATCATATTATATCACAACTGGAGTTTCCCCTCCCACTTCTCCCAATCCCACCTCCTGCCTTCCCCCTCTCTCAGATTCCCCTCCTCCTCTGTTTCCCCTTATAAAAGAGCAGGCATCCCAGGGATATCAACCTAACATGGCATAACAAGTTACAATAAGACAAGGCACATGCCCTCATATCAAGGCTGGGCTTAGCAACCCAGTAGGAACTGGGCTACCACTCTAGCTCCCCATTCCTTCCTTCTCCTCTTCCACAGGGTTCACCGAGCTCTGCCTAACATTTGACTGTAGCTCTGTGCATCTGCTCCCATCAGTTGCTGAACGAAACCACTCTGATGAGAATTGGGTTAGGCTCTGGTCTTGAGTACAGCAGAATCACTAGGAAACATTTCATTGGTTGCCCACTGCCAGAAATTCTGTGCCATCATTACCCCAGCACATCTTGCAGGTAGGATAAACTATAGGTTGAAGGTTTTGTGGCCGTGTTGATGCCGCAGTGGTACTACTGGAAGCCTTGCTTGGTTACAGAAGATGGCAGTTCAGGCTCAGTATCTCCCATTACTAGGAGTCTTCACTAGGTTCACCCTTGTAGAGTCTAGGGAGTTTTGATTGCTTCTTTCTGGGAAGGGAAAATAGAATAGATCTTGCAGGTGGGCTAGGGACAGGTGGGGATGGGAACAGGAGGGACCAGGCACTGGAAATTGGGAGACATTTGAGACACTGGAATCGGGAGGCATTTGGGGGATGAAAATTTCTATTATTATCAACAAACATTTAAGTGGTTTCAGAATTTTCAATGGATATCCCTTAATGTGCCTTTTTTTCTTGTGTGACTGTTTCTGTGAGATGGGTTCTCATTTGGCTAAGCCATAAGAATGTGCACTAACTAATAAATGCTATAAACACAGCATGAAACAACATTATCCATTTGTACTCCCGTCAGTAAGTCGTGAGTTTGTCTGCTTCTCTGCACCTTATCCATACGGAATAGTTAGTTCTGTCTTTAAATCTGCCCATCCTATGAGGAAATTAAAAACATTCAATTATAATTTAGAATTTCCAAGTTATTCTTAATTCTGACCAGGCTTTTTGCAAACCTTTATGGTGTTTGTTCCCCACCTACCACCACCCCACATCACAAATATTTTTCTGAAACTGTTAGACGAATGTGAAAAATGTACCACACAATATCTAGCTGATAATGTAGTCATCATCCTCGGCCCTCTCTTCCTCGGGTTAGTGTCACAGAAATGGGAAGAAAGAGGAGAGTGTCGTCTTTATCTTCCTTCTTTCTCTTGTGTTCCTTCAGTCACTGGACTCAGAAATCCAAAATTTGAAATTGAGACTCTTTTAATAATATTGTTTTATAAGCAAGCCAATGACTACATGGGCGTAAATCAAATAAAATTCAAATATCCCTGTCTTAGCAAATGTCCGTCGAGATCTCCAATCAAAACTCCCTACTAATAGGAACATGAGTGAAGGACAGAGACCCGACATGCTGCACGTCTCTGGGGGAAGCTATCTACTAAAACACCTATTAAAACTGCAACTACACTATGGGCCCTAGAATTTCACTCCTTGGAATCTGATAATAGAGAGGACAGCACTGAGATGATACATCACATGAATGAGGTCATAAGTCACTCTTCAATGTCAATCTCTTGGGATCCCAGTAAAATGGAGATTTGTTTGTTTGTTTTATAATAACCATATCCTCTGGGCTTTGGGGCCATTATCTGCCCCAGTCCTCAGTTCTCAATATTAACAAGAATCCTTCCCTATATCAGTACCCTTTCAGCTTCATGCATCATCTTCTAGTCTGTAGACAATGACATGGTTCGGGTTTTTTTATGTTAATAGCATGGCTGTGTTTTTTATGCCTTTATACTTATATGAACATATTTCTAAGTGAGCTATTACTGCTATGTTTTACAAACCTTTTTCAAAGAGCATCACAGAGTTAAGGGGTTCCTTTCAGCGGCCATATGATATCCTACATGAGGCTATGACGTAATTGACTCAGATATTCCCTATGAGCTATTTGAGTTGTCCAGAGTTCTTTGACAAATTCTTCAGAGAACACATTTGAAATAAAGCCCATGTACCTAGTGGTTTTGTTTCTCCTGGCTAAATTTTTAGGCATTTTAGGTGAAAAACTTATGTCAGTTTAAATTTTAATAAACAAAGACATGTTTTGGCAATTCCTAAAAACTTTCAGTAATTCATTTCTAATAACAGTGTATAAGAGCACTCCTTTCCACCTTGCCCTTCTCTGTATTAAATGTTATTAATAATTTAATCTTTAATCAACTTAATTGAAGGATTGTTTTATCCTTATTCGTGTTTCCTGAGCACAAGAGAAGTTTTTAAACCGTTGACTTGGGGCAAGATAATATCTCAAGAACTCTGTTTCGCATGGTCGCTCACTAGACTACATTCACCCCAAACAGAATCACAGACTCAAGCCTCAGCCCAGTGTGAAGAGGAGGAAGCCACCAGAGCATTGTTTTCCTTCCCCAAAGACTAGATAAGATGGTGGAGAGCAGAAAAAACTGTAAATTGGGGGTCAAACATCCACTCTACTAAGAGCAGAAACAGTGACAGGAAGACTGGACCACCAAGTGGGAGAGAGAAACACCTCCCACCAGGAGAACCAGGAAACAGAAGCACAGGAAATCCTTTCAGGAGAGCTTTGAAGCAGGCATGCTCAACCCCTCCCCTCCCCAGCCACTGGCAAGCTTCCACCTTCAGTAGGGATCTGTAAGGGCCTCAGAACTGGGCAAAAAACTTTCATATCTTAAAAGAGGAGGGAGATGAGAGACGAGGTGGGCTATCACCCAGCTCAGTTCCCTTCTCAAGATGAAATCTAACAGGGAAGTTGGGAGTTCTTCCAAAAGTATGGCATGGAGTATTGCCACCATGACTTTTCTTGACCCATCCGGACCTCCGGTGAAATACTGGCTTTGGTGTATTTCCCATTTCTCAATTAAACTATTCTTATGCTATTTTATAAACATTTTTTTCTGCTTCATTTTGCAAACATGTATTACAGATATGTTTTTCTTGCTTATTCACAGGACTTCTGATTTTGCTATTGTGCTGTATCAGCAGAGATTTTGAAATTTTATGTCATTAAATCAAAGTTTTTCCTTTATGTCTTCTGGGAGTCAGCCCTGCTTAAGGAAGTGTGCATAAATGTTCCTCTAGATTATCTTTAACAGTATAAAGAGGTTATAACGTCACCACTTTCATACATTCAGATTTTTAATAAATCTGAAGTCAATTTTGCATGTGGTATAAGTCAAATATGTTCTAGTTTTCTTGGCTAGGTTCAGCTCCTGTCTCCATCACTTATCAGCTGTTTAACTTTAGCTCAGGGTCCCAACCTTGCTGTGTCCCAGGATTTTCATCTGCTAATGAGGATGATAATAATCAATGTCTATCTCAAGGGGTTGTTATGAGAATTAAGTGGATGCATAAGAAGCTCCTGGGATACTACTGTCTGGTGGGTAGCAAGGGCTCATTAACTCTAACTAAGCCAGTGGAACAGCACAGACATGATTTGTTAAACATTTTCCTCAGTCAAAATGCAGAATTTAGTAGTATAAAGTTTATATATATATATATAATGTGTAATATAGAGAGTATATATGTATATATATGTATGTATGAATATATTGATCTATTTCATTTTGCTTCCATTGAACTACATATAAATGCTATACTTTTTGTTACTAGCTTCATGATAAGTCATAAAGTTTAGAAGCGAAATTCCCCCTCTCTAATTCTTTTGTAGCAATCCTTTTCATTTTTTAAGAAGAATTATATATTCGGGTATTTTTTTTCCTGCATGTCTATGTACCACATATGTGTAGTGCCTACAAAGGGCAGAGGAGGACATCAGGCGTTACAGGCAGTTGTGAGCCACCAGGGGTGTGCTGGGAATCAAACTCAGGCCTTCTAGAGAAGCAGTCAGTGATCCTAATGGTTGAATCATCTCTCCAGCTCTTACATTTGTTTGTTCATTCGTGTGTGTGTGTGAAAGAGAAAGAGTGTATGTGTGTGCATGTGTGACGTGTGTGTGCATATGTGTGCACATGCTTGTGAACCCCGTGATGCGTTTGCGGAGATGAGAGGACACATTTCAGAAGTGGGTTCTCCCATTCCAGCACGTGAGCGCCAAGGGTCTAACTTGTCAGGCTCAGGGACAAGAGCGTTCACTCTCCTAGCTGTCTCCCAACTCTTCTGTCAGCGATCAATTTTTGTGTTGATCTTACGAGCTTTAAAACAACCTGGCCACGCGGTATTCATCTACGCGTTCTTTAAGTTAGTCAGAAATCACTTTGGATGAGCAGTGGAACCGAGCCAGCAGTTCCATCCCGTCCAGAAGACTGCTCTCAATAACCATCTCAGAACCAGAGGTGAGATGGAGCATAATCCTGCCCAACACTCACAACTTCTACCATACAGATGCCAAATCAGAAAGCTCTGGGGAGAGCAGCCACTCTCTCCCTCATTTGCTCATTTGAACACGTTCCACTGTGCCGCTGTGCACCCCTTCATTGTGTTAGCAAAGAGCTCGGTGCCTGCACTGTGTGCGTGCTTTCACCGTGGCAAGCCGAGCTATTCTGTGGCCACTGTTTTTACCAGCTCGTCCCTAATGTAAGGAGAGGCTCTCCCCACTTGTTACCTCGGGGGCACAGAGCAAAGATTCCCCTGTCTTTCTTTGAACTGTCTTTAGCCCGTCCGCTTTCTAGGATAAAATGGTTTATCTGGATTTGCGCAATCATTTCCTGTCGTTCCAAGATCAAGCACCATCTTGCCGTGTAAACATGTGCCCTTCTGTCCGCCCGAGAAGCTTAGAGGGCACCAATTCAGGTTTCCCTTCCGATGGTGACCAGGAAGGGGCCCAATAAATATTTCAAACATAAAAGGATTGTTATAACAAAGGGGTTTTAAATCCCCCCTGGGTTATCTGAACAGCTTTCCGTTTCATTTTGTTTTTTACCTCTACCATTCTCAAAGGGGAAGAGCCTTGTCTTTTTTTTTTTTTCCAGAACAAAACACAAATGAACACAGAAATGGGTTAAGATTCGAAAAGAAAACGGAAACAACAGGGACACCAGCAGCAGACAAGTGGAGATCTCAGAAACAAAGACGCAATATCAAGTGGAAGAGACACCTTAAGGTAAGAAGCCCGCCTGAGTCCAGGTCAGCCTGGGTAATCCCCACGGAGGGCACTCGTCCTGATAGCAAGCAATTCTTCCCTCAACGACAACTCCATGTAGCTGTGTTATAAACACAAACCTATCAGAGCCTGCGTTACACACACCTTACTGTGACATGGCAAATGGTGTCTGGCTTCCCAGATAAGCTTTATGGAGAGTGAAGCGCAGGGGGACAAAAGAAGTAGGTGAGAGACACAGAAGAAACACTTCCCTTAATCCTTTGATGTCACCAAAGCGGTCAGCGATGAAAGAGGCCTCCTCCTTGCCTTCCCTCTTTGCAGAGACTGGAGGAGCGAACTGCCGGTAAGCCTTGGACAAGGCAAATGGCAATGGATATTTTTAATACGCACTTTCATTTTTACTTTAAGCGGAGTGAATGTATGTGCTTGCAGCACACAGTGTGACATTTCAATACCTGTGTACAATGTGTGGTGATCACATCACGACAAATAGCCTGTCTACCACCTGCAACATTTTTCTGTGTCGAGTACATTCAAAATTCTCTTTATTAGATGCTTTGACATACACAGCTAATTGCGGTCAACCATAGCTATCCTTCTGTGCCATAGATCATGAGAAGCTAAAACCCACCTGTCCTAGAAAGAGGACAGTTGCCTCTGTATAAATTGTAAGGTTTCGTTATCCAGCTTTCCTTCTCCAGGTGTTTGCAATGAGTGTCATACTGAACTACTTCCAAGAGACTTTCTCCTTTGACTACCAAACAAAGTGCTTGATCCCCCTCATGGGAAACTGTTAGGAAAGCCAAGCAGGCCAAGGTAACTTATAAGAGGTCTGAACCTTACAGACCATACGGCTTCACAATGGAGTATTTCGCCAATACAGGCATTTGGCCCAAAAGCAGCAAAGGCATTCGTATAATTAATAGAATCCAAAGTATCAGTTATGAAAGACTTTGGAGTCTGTTTGGTGACAGGTCCTTGCTCGAGGGTTATAAGAATGAACATATTACCTCGTCTTCACGGTCCTTCCGTTGTAGTTTAGACTAATATACAAGAATAAATTCAGGTGCTCCTGGAAATGCTTGCCTACACTTTTAAAGCTATACAGAGGCCAGGCATGCAATTAGAGTCCTGGTGATTTCGTTTATAACGTTATAACAACGCGAAACTCAGGTTAGATGATCAGTCCGTTTCATGCAGCTAAATAAAGTACATTGCTTTTTCCTGAAAATAATGTTAGGCTCTTTCTGTCTCCAAGGCTTGTGATATCATTGTTTCCATAGGAATTTTTATCTCCCTCTTTAGAGTGCTTAAGTGCGTGGACCCAGTCAGTGTCTTTAATTGTATTCAACTACTTGAAAACAACCTGACCTGGGAAGAACTAAGCAATAAAATTATGTTTTCCCTGCTGAGTAAAACCCATGCTGGCTTTCAAAGTGGTGAGTTGTACTTCTAAATAATAATAAATCAGGAGCAGAAAAGCAGATGGGAATGAAGCCAATTTATCATTAAGACACATGTTCTCCCACTCAAGTGCTAACCGGCTCCAGCCCTGCTTAGCTTCCAAGACCTCGATGGGAGTGTTCGGGGACAGATGCGCTGTCTGTAGTTAAAAAAAAAAAAAAGAAAGAAAGAAAAGAAAGAAAGACGAGGAAGGTTGGCGGGCAATCATGGGGAAAATGTGGCGCACTACTGGAGACGTGTCAGGAGCGCATCCGCAAACCCCCCAGAGCCATTGATAAGATGCTGTGGGCTGCTCTCGTTACCCACCGCAGCTGTCCACGCTGATGAAGTCACAGGACAGTGCCCCAGGAAAGCACGTGCCCAACAAATATTTACCAAATGAAGCTAGCTATTTGTCTAGTTCTTCGTTTGAGCGCGTATTGCCCGAATCATGACGTGATTAGACCACAAGTCTAATTAGGCTTGGACTTGACTAATAGGTTGGTTTCATTTGTGGTCTTTCATAACGAAACTTTCCTCCTAGGGAACGAGAAGTGGAGAGGGAGCTAAAGGCTGCTATTGCCCTCACCGTAAGGAGGAAGAAACTGGGTCTCACAGAGGTGAAAAGACCGCTCACCTAGGGTCGGACCTGCTTCTTGGCATCCCACTCCGGTGGACTAGCAAGGACTTATGCCTCAGGGTCATTCAGCGAAGCACGTCAGTTCACAGGGGTGGGCAGGTTATACATGAAATATAGGAACAGTTTCATGTAATCGTTAGCACGAAGCTGAGTGGATGAGTCCTCCTCCCCAGGTAGAGAGTGCCTCCCAGAATCACTTACCTACCATGGCCTCTCACTTTTCAGTAAAATTAAAAACCTCATCTCCATCCATTCTTTTTCTCCGTGAAGCAGGGGGCCTAGGGCTTGGAGCTAGAAGCAGGGGGCAAGGAGTGCATTCTTGCTTGCACAGCGACATGGTGGCAGTCTCCTTCCATGGGTGTTCAGAACTCCAGGCTGTTGTGGCCTTGTAGGTCCCTCCCTCCCCTTTTCTCTTTTTTTAAGCCTGTTCCTATAGTTTTGCAAGTAGATTTTTACAAGTCTCTAAGCTACTGAGAGTTAAAATAAATTGAGAGTTCAGAGGTATGTGTCTTACGTACAACACAAGATCTTGTCAAACTTCCTTCAAATTATATAATTAAAACCATTCACATCACACTTTGCTAGAAGGCCATAGAAGCTTTGAGTGCAGCGTATCCTATCCAATTTGACTGGCCCTCTAATCACTTAGGAGAGCACCTTAGGCCCCTGTTTTACAGATGTGAAGGCCACAGGTTCATGATAAGAAGGAAGCAAGATTTGATGAGATTGACGTCCTTAACTATTACTGGATATTATCTCTCCCGGCAGATGCTCTGGGAAAGCACAAAAGCAGTGTGTTATCTTCTGTTGCATATCTTCAGTTCTTTCTGTAGGAGTCCCGGGATTTACCACGGCCATTTGGTGACAACGGTAAGAGCAATCTGTGTCATGTAATTTAACCCCAAAATGTACCCCTCCCCAACCTACGCTTCAATCATTGGTAGAAACTACAACCCCACTGCCTGGACGTGGACACTACCACTCAACCCCTAAGCTCCTTGTATAAGGCCATGACATTATTGAGTGGCAAAGCCAACCCCCAAACCCAGGTCAACTTGACACCAGAGCCTGTGCTCTCAACACTTGAGCTCTGCTGTGAACCAAATTAGATCTGAACACGGCTCACCATCCAAGCCGCTAAGAAGCAGAGGCCACAGACTGATCCCTCTGGGCTCGAAGCCTCTCTTTGAAGCCCAGAAGATCTCGTGGTGCAGCCACGGTCCCTGTGCCTTGTATCCATGGGTGGTGGGGTGGCAGTGTCCTTTCGGCGTTCAGGCACTCAGACCACCCCATCCTCTCCTCCCAACCATGTCCCCAGCCTAGACTCAACTCTAGAACTGGTTTCATTGACGGTGGAACATAATTCTCTTGCAGTAAAGCCAGACATGTGGAGTCGGGGGATTGCCACAATGTTTTCGTGGCATTAGGCCAGTTGTATTTTACAATCACTGACCTAAGGTCTAGCTCCTGATAACAGGAGTAACACCAGCCATGGCATCTGGGGAAAACACACCCTCTAACAGCTGGATAACCCAACCCTTTTTGCCATCTCTGCTCTCCTAGTTGCTCTCCTTGCTAGATTACCTCCACACCTCTTTCTCCATCTCCCCCAAGACCTAGGGGTTCCCTGGGAGGTGAGTTCCTGTTGGGGGGGAGTGGTACTTTTCTGTAGATAGGAACAAAGACAGAGCGAGGACATCTAGTCTCTGCAAATGGAGATAGGGCTGACCATGACAAGGCGTGACAGACGTGGGATTTGCATGTGAACACCAGCTATCTGAGCATCACAGACTTGTCAGAAACACATCTGGGAGGTAGAGAAAGAAAAATGTGACTTCGCATTTTGGCATATTTTGGAGAGCAGATGCTAGGGAGACAGCGGCATTGGTGCAGTGTTTTCCTGTGTTTCACCATATTGTTCCATCAGTATGAACCAAGCATCATAACATTTTCCTTCTCGGGGCTATAAATTTGCATGTTGACGGATTCTCTTTCTTTCTGGCCATAAAATATTTATATTTCCAAATTATTTGAGGTTTGAAAAAGCTAAAAAACCACTTAAACCAAAAAGGAAAGGAGGGAAAAAGGAAGAAAGCAAAGAAAAAGAGAGAAAAAAAAGAGATTATTTGTTCAGGAACACACACAGCTTCTAGCACGGCTGTGTCCAGACACTCACGTGGTGTGGTAGGAACCATCCATCTCTTGGCTCTTGTCCCCTTTATATTGATTGTGTTTTCTGGCAGGTTTTCCTTCCATGGTGAGAAGATATCCCACCCTCTCTAAGTAAGACATTATCTCTCTCTCTCAAGAAGTCAAGCAAGATCCTCAGGTTTTTCTTTATGATATGGTGTTGGTCAAGGACCCAGTCCAGAATAGTGCTGTGGCTGGGGCATTATGGGATATTCTCTGATCAGACCCGAATCTCCAACACAGAGCTGGCAATCTCAACATCTAAACCACGCAATCAGCATCTGGGAGAAGCGGTTCTTCAGAGAAAGAGACGGAATCCTCCTGCAGAAGGGAAGTGAGCAGGCCAAACCACAGAGGATTGTGAACTTTCTTCGGTGGATCTTGGAGCGAAGCCTTCATTAATTCATCTTTTTGCTTATCCTTTTTTTAGTTTTGCTTTTTTATCTTCTGCATCCAAACCACAAAAAAAAAAAAAACAGAAAAGTAAAAGAAAAATACTATTTTCTTTGAATGATAGCACCAAGTGCAATAAAGCAGGAGCCAATTTATCAACAGAAGGCCATTTTCTCTCCCCTTTTAAATGAGATTTCCCAGCTCGTTGCAAAGACTCCATAGTTATGGCCAGGTGGTAGTAAGCAGCACACATGTTAATTCGGAGGCTGCTACACCGCTGGCCCAGAGCCAAGTCTCAATTATTAGAGGATGTGGAATATGAGGAACTAGGGATCAAAACTAAGGCCCAATTTTATCCACAGGTTTGACACTTCCTAGATAAAAGTTTGCCCCAGCTGCTGTGAACAGTTGTGCTGATTTGACAGTCGCATCTGGTGAAATTGCCCCCCACATACCTAGATAGAATTATGGGCCCTGTGATCCTCAGCACACTCCAGAGAGTTTGAGGGATTCACATCCACTTAGCCCAGATGCTAAATGAGAGCATTTTATCATAGGTGGGGGAGGAGACGATTCAGTTGACCCAGTGCCTCAAAGAACCAACAGTGAAAACCGAGTCACAGGTCGCAGCTTGAAATTGAATTCCTTCTTGCCTTGCCCCCATCTCCAGGCTAGCCAAAACTCCCAAGGGACATCCCTACCAAAACACAGAATGTCTTCTTCAAAGAAGTATCCACTGCTTGTTTTGTTGCTGCAGCGAAACGTCTGAGAAAAGTAATTTGAAGAAGGGAGGTTTATTTTCATCCGTGATCCCAGAGTGTAGCTCATCATTGAAATGAAGTCGGGGTGATGGGAACTCAAGGCAGCTGATAACAATGCATGCATATTGTTTACACTTACATTGAATTGTAATTCAATGCTCAGCCAGCTTCCTCTCTTTTTATTCAGGACCCCAGTCCAGAGAGTAGTCTTGCCCAGAGTTAAGGTGGATCTTTCCACCCCAGTTAATCCAATCTAGAAAATCCCTTACACGTGTGCCCCTAGACTTGTCCCCTAGGTGGCTCTCAATCTAGACAGATTGACAACCAAATTAACAGTTGCATTCATCTATCCTTAATCCTTCTGGTTACTGAAATTGTAAACAATGGCCAGAGAGAGGCTGGAGATGAGAGATGGGGAAGCTTAAAGACAGAGCAGTGAGGGAAACTGAGTAAAAGGAACCACATTGCGCTCCAAGGAGCTGGAGCAGAGGGAGAGGCAGCTTCCTGATGGAGGCTAGCATCAAAGGGTCTCTACCTGGTAGTCAGTTTTCATTTGTAAAAATCATTTTTATCTGGGACTGGAGAGATGGCTCAGCAGTTAGGAGCACTGACTGCTCTTCCAGAATACCCGGGTTCAATTCCCAGCACCCACATGGCAGCTCCAGTTCCAGGGGTTCTGACACCCTCACACAGACATACATGCCGGCAAAACACTGATGCACATAAAATAATAATAAATAAATTACATTAAAAATATTTTAATTAAAATATAATTATAACATTTCCCCCTTCCCTTCCCTCTCTCCGGTCCCTCCCCTGTGTGCTCCTCCAACCTTTCCAATACCCCAACTCCCTTTCAAGTTCATGGCCTTTTGTTGCTTTGACTATTATTGTCACATATATTTATATGTAATCATAAATAAATAAATGGATACATTGAGAAAGAAGACATTTTATGTTTTGATAGGGAAGATCCTCAGGGTTTTTGGCTAACTTGAGGTGGGGGCAGGGCAAGAAGGAATTCAGTTTGAACCAACTGTGTTTGTTGAGTGTTGTTTGTGTGCGTGATTTCAGGGCTGACTACTTTGTAGTGGATAACCAGTTAGGGAGCTCATCCCCTGGGAATACTCATTCTCCCTTTCTCGGCTTCATTTTGTCCTAACTTCTCCCCAACATGATGACCCTAACTACCTCATTTTTTTTCTCTAGAAACTGGAACTATACCTTTTTTTTTTTTTTATGTCTTCCTATGGGTAGCCTATCGTACCCAGCTTGATTACAAAGTATCTGTGATTCTCGCATGGTCTGTGCTACTGCCCTGTCACCAGCTACCATTTATTCTGGAGGGAACACTATAAGCTGGTGGAACAAAGCCATCTACTTCCTGACCAGAAGGCAAAGAAGCAAAAGAGGAAGAGACAAACCTCGCCAAGGACACACCTCTAAATCTAAAAGTCTTCCACTAAACCTCGCTTCTTAAGTTTTCACTACCACCCCATAGCTCCATCTATGGCCAAGTCTTCAACAGAGGGGCTTTTGGCAAACCAAAACTTCCAAACCGTAGCACTGTGAAGAGTTAAACACGTAGCCAAACAGGCCTGTCACCTAGCAGATGTATAAAAAGGGAACTTTAGTTGAAATTTTATTTGATTTCATTTATTTTTCTTGCCATACTGAGATCATATCCAGCGCCCTAGTCATCAAAGGCAAGTATTCAATGCCAAGCCACACACTCAGCCCTTAACTAAAATTTCAAATACATCTATTATTTAATCCAGAAGTCCCACTTCTGGAAAATCAGCTTTCTTCAGAAAACCACAGGCAAATAAAGACGTGTGCCCATCATCTATCAGGCAATGAAATGGGGAAGAGGAGAGAAGCTAGGATGCCTAACTAGCGTGCACCCAACCACTGCAGGAGGCGATAAGTTGTCAGATAACAAACGCAGCTGAGGTGTGTGGGTAATGGAGTCACATGACATGACTCAGAATCCTGATGTAACCATGCTGTATGGCCCTGAACAAGTCATCTGTCCATGATCCCATCTCTCGGCTCTGTGAGGTGGCAAGGACAGATGAGTTTATTTCATAAGTCACAGCGACCATTGAATTAATGATGTGAGATTCCCCTTTGTATGCTGTGAATACCATTGGTTAATAAAGAAGCTGCTTTGGGCCAATTGCAGCACAAAATAAGGCAAGGCAGGAATTCCAAGCAGATAGAGGAGGAGAGAGCAGGCAGAGTCAAAGAGACGCCATGTAGCCACAGAAAGAGAAAGACACTAACTGGAGCCTGCCAAAAGCTTGCTGTTAGGTTACAACCCTGTAGCGATGATCAGATTAATAGAGAAGAGTTAATTTAAGATATAAAAGCTAGCTAATAGGCCAAGCAGTGTTTTGGTTAATACAGTTTCTGTGTGATTATTCCAGGTCTGTACAAGTAGTCTCCACCAACAAGTTAACACTTAGAATATGCTAGAAGACATACATAATAAACTACTAAATTTCAACTATTTTACAACCTTTTATTTTTGCTTTTTTTGGGGTGTAATTTATATATTCAGCCAACCCCAGGATGTTGAAAGCTTATGAATTTGGGTAATCATATGAAATTTTCAAACTTCCAGAACAATCAAGAATTTTTTTTTTTTGGTCATCCCAAAGAACTCTCCACATGTCCTTCTACAGGGCATTCTGTCCTTGCATTAGGCTGTTTTAGAATATCACCTGCACTTCTGTGCCTGAGATCCTGAAGTCTGCTGTGAGTTCCATGCCATCGCGCGCGCGTGTGTGCTTGCACTTTTTCTGCTGAGCAGTCTGTCATGGCACGATGCAGCAAATCTGTTCTTCCGCTCACTAGCTGATAAATGTCCCAGAGGCCTCCACCCCTTTACAGTTTCTCCGCATGAAACTGCTGTGAATTTTACATACAAGAGCTTACATGTCCATGTCTTCATTTTTTCCCTAGAAGTAAGATTTATGAGTCACGAATTGAGTGTGTTTCACTTTATAGTGAGCTATCAATGGTTTCCATAATTGTGTTATCATTTTATATTTCTGCATATGACTGTTGATTTGAAAACTCTGGGCAAACAAATTGCGATGTCACCGCACCTCACTTCAGAATGGGTATAAATGTAAGTGCACAGTTAAGTGGGAGGCATACCCACTCTCTGTTATTATTTATTCATTAGCAGCAGTTGCTTCTGGGACACAGCATCAGAGAACTAAGGAGCTGTTTTCCGTCTTTGTCAAAATGGCAGACTTGTGATTTCTTTTTTCTTTAAAAATATTTCTCAAGTAAATAAAACCATTAATTTTACTTGAAGATGATACTCATCTGGAAAGAGATTCCCTCCTTTCCCAAAGATTCCAGCAGAACAGATGCGAAGGTTGGAAGCTCTGGGAAGACTGATAAACAGCTGTGGGAACGTTGCAACATCTCAGGGAGCCCAGGAGGAGTGAGGCGCTGCTGGTGCTGGTTTCTTGGATCTGCCTGAGCAGGGTCTTCACTACACACAGGAATCCCATTCATTCTTGGTGATTTTTTTCCACACTTGGGCTCAAAAGACAGAAGGGCGGCTTCCTTCTTCATCTTTATTTCTTTGTTTGTTTGTTTGTTTGTTTGGGGTTTCTTGATTTACAAATTATAGTCACTTATTTTAAAAGTGAGGAAATAATTATTGTATTACTAAATTCTGCTTAGGAATTCATAGTCTTGCTAAACACTAGCAATCCCACTGGCCATCCTATGGGATCCTGGACACATTTTCAAAGCTTCAGGCCAGGGAGCAGGGTTTGCCAATTACCAACTTGATGGTCTCCGGAACCAGTGTGATTCTCCCGAGACACCTGTCTTCCTGTCACCGGGCAGGAATATAACGTGCTCGCCCAAACCTTCTTGTTGATGGTCCTAACTGCCTACCAGACCCTTTCCCTGCCTCTGGGGCCAGCGGTTTCTAGCTTGGCCTTTCGGTGCAGCATGTCTAGCCAGTTAGTCACTGCTCCAGGACCACTCTGCCAGGAAAAGCCTATTGTTCCTGCACTTCCGGATCGTTGATTTCCTGTCATTTTTTTTTTCTACAGGGAAAGAAGAAAGACCATTCGAAAATCCCAGGAGCCTCTGCCGCATGTCCCAGTTGTATTTATCACAATTGTGTGCTCCATTCGTGGTGAGGGCGAGCAGAAGGTCTCACCCAACCTAAGTGCCCTTGAACGCCAGGCAGTTTCCGCCTGGGTCCCCAGCACCAAGGCTACCTGTTTACACACACACTCAATGGCTCCCTAGATGGGGAAGATGATGCTCCGCTCCATGGAGGCTGGACATCTTCCCAGGCTGGGGAGGAGGGACAAGCACTTGAATAGGTGGAAATGTCTCCTGAGCATTCCTGCCCTTCCCCTAACTCATACCAAAGTAAGAACTGGGTCAGACAATCTGCGCCTTCTTGCCCAGGAGAGACTGAGTCACTAGGATAGGAGAGACGACAGGCAGGGTGAGAACTGAGAAAACCAGAACCCGGGTTTGAGTCTTGGAATAGACAGACACGCACACATGTGTACTTACCTGTGCACACACGTGCTCACATGTGTATTCTCGACAGTCTTTGTGGGGACCTGGGTCTGGGCCTTGTGAATTGCTAGGTTAGTTCTCTACCACCAAGTTATACCTCCGTGATTGTCCACATTCTACATATTGATAGGTACATATGAGTCAGAGAGCTTGCTCAAGTTCACACAGCTACCAAAATAACTGACCCACAGCTGACCTGTGCCTAGACAACAATGAAGTTAGGCCACTAATCTCCTATTCACTAGCTCTGTGTTTTCTGGTGATTTACTTAGCTATTTGGGGGTCAGTATATTGATGTGTTCAAACAAGAATAAGAAAACCCATAGGATGTGTTTCTGGATAGACTTGAGAATTAAATTAGTTTATGTGTATATTTTCGATATACAAAAGGTCCTTTTGCCTCTTTACCTTCGTTTTGGTTTTTCTTCGAGGTACAATAATGCAATCATATAATGAGAAACATGGAAATCACTTGTTATGTAAAATTAGTCTTTATTGTTTGGAGACATTATTTAAACAGAAGACTATGACTCTGTAGCTTCTTATAGAAGGTAGTGTTCATAAAGGGCTGTCGCTGCTTGTGGGTGTGTGGACTGCACACCCTCTAAGATGCAGAAGTTGATATCTGTCAAAGCTAAACCTGTGCATATTCTTTGCACCAGTTCTTCCCTGCTGTGGGAGGACGGTCTTGTACCCTGTCACTTATATTGCATTGTTTTAATAAAATGCTAATTGGCCAGTAGCCAGGCAGGAAGTATAGGTGGGGTGACCAGGCAGTAAGTAGAGGCAGGCCAACTAGAACAGAATTCTGGGGAGAGGAAAGGATCAGTCTGCAGTCATCATCCAGATGCAGAAGAAGCAAGATGAGAATGCCTCACTGGTAAAAGTACCAAGCCACGTGGCTAACATAGACAAGATTAATGGGTCAATTTAAGATGCAAGCATTAGTTAATAAGAAGCCTGAGCTAATAAGCCAACCAGTTTATAATTAATGTAGCAGACCTCTTTGTATTTCTTTGAACAGCGTGGGACTGGGTGGGACAGAAATCTCTGGTGAACACTTCCCAGAATGTAAGCATGAGAAATAAAGGTGTTTATTACATCATCACCTATAAAAGAAGTGAGGAATAAAATCAAAGTAACCCAAAGATTTATCAGAAAGGGCTGATGATATACAAAGAGTTTTATATAACAGAATACTATGAATAATAATTGTTAAAGTCTCTTTCGATAGTAATATTTGGAGATAGGAATAATTTCCAAAGCCATTAACAAGTGGAAAGGAAAGACATGAACAGCATTCATGCTACCCTGCCGTGTTGTGCCCATACACAAATGTGCCTATGAACCCATTTATTCTTTAATAGACTAGCACTGTCCAGTAGAAATACAATCTAAGCAACAATGTAAACCACATAAGCAACTTAAAAATTTCCAGTAACCACACTTAGAAAAAATAAAAAGGAACATATAAAATGAACTTCATGATACTCCAAATACTAAAAACATGGAATCGATATGAAGCATTTATGAGATGGATTATATTATTTCATAAGTTTAAGGATGTTTCACACTTGTAGCACAGGTCAGTTCAGACTAGTCACATTTCCTGGTCCTGTGTGCTGTGCCCTAAGCACATGGCCTCGCTGCTTTCTAACTGACCATCAAAGGTGTGGTCATCTTCACAGGCGTCTGGTGACAACAGTCCCCGTGTAAAGAGAAGGGGGTTGTTCAGAGGCATAGTTCCTTCTGCTCTGTTCCTTCTTGTGCTTCTCGAATAAAACAATTCGACAGCTATTCTTTACCAAAACTTCTTATTCACTCTGGCTTCCAATCAGGGATGGATGAGTCACGGTGTGAGAAAACGATTACCAGTAGTAACCGGCTCCTTCCTATCCTTTCCGTGTTGTCATAATTTAATTATTTAAAGAATCCATCCCGGGAACAAGCGGCCTTAGCATGGTGTTTTGCCACTGCGAAGGGCGTCCGGCTGGGAAAATCATCCCAAACAGCAGAAAGCCACCCATGGGGTTTTAGAAATGATTTGTAGCTGGGCAATGGAAAATGAAACGACCCTGGCTGGTGAGGGAGGCATCTCATCAAGTTCCGACCACAGGACACAGAGCAGGAAGTTGTCAGGGGCACACGACAGGCAGGGGCAGGAAGAAGGAGACAGGTAAAACTGGTAAGGAAAAAGGAGCCTTCCATAAACAGGAAACAAGCCGTGTCCTCTTTGCCCCTTAAATCTCAAGTGGCGACAAGTACAGGACCCTATTCCCAGTCAGGAGACAGGAGACACAGGATCTGTCTCCTGTGCTCAGCTCAACCCTGGCCAACATCTGGATTCAAGCAAGGAAAATGACCAGGCTCTAATTCCTTCGAGCGGGGCTCCTGGGGAGGATAAGGAAAAGATAAAGTGGTGGGCTGAAAGGAAGGGGACACTGATGGCACAGGAAGGACATTCTGAGGAGTGGGCAGACGTGGGAAGGAGACGAGTGGAAGCAAAGACAGCTGTGGAAGAGAGACTGGCAACCGGGACGTTTGTCCGTGCAGGGTTCATCACTGGAAGTATGGTGGACACACCGGCAGCTTTATTTGGGGACTTAGTTGCAGTGTAACACAAGGAAAAAAGCAAATTGTAAAATAATAGGATAATGTAATTCCACAGTCCTGCATACTCAGACGCACCAATGCATGTGACCAGAGAGACATTTATTAAGGTAGAAAGGGAAGTGGTAGGATTATAGATGTTAACTATTTTTTCCTGTTAGCTCACCTATGTTTTACAGATTTCTCTCAACAGTGTGCAGTAGCACGGGGAATGGGTCACGAATCCACACAACCATCGCATGGCTGCACGGGCAAGAAGTTTGATCTGTCATTCATCCAGGCTTCATAAGCAGAAACAGCGGTTCATCCTACCCACATTAAAATGCAATTCAGTCAGTCAAGTTCATTCTATAACTATCCCCGAGTGTGCACCACCCCATGCATGATCCTCCGGGGGCTACTTAGCTTTGCTAACCCTTACAGTTCAGCCATACTCACTCTGTTTGATCCCCCACCCCCTGCACTTCTGCGCCTTAAAACAGTTCTCAGCAATAAGCACAAGAGCTTGCTTCCACTGCCCTTTGCTTAGGAATACTTTAGTTTTCCTCCAAGAAATCCTAAGAGGTGAAATAACTGAAAGTAGATTTTTGTCTTGTGTATCTATCTTATGATTTTAAAAATGTGGAGATAAATGCACAAGAGGATGGAAACATTAGGATGTAAGGATTATGAATGATATACATTGTTTTATATTTTATATTTGAAAATATGTGTTTTATATTTTAACATTTGAAGATCCAATCAGCATTCTAACATGTAGGGGGAAGGGGCCCATGAGCCCTACTTGAATTAGGGGAAGAAACCGGGTGAACATGATCAAAATACAGGCTATGAAATTCGCAAGGAATTAAGACATTTTAAAAAGAATGCTCAACGTGGGGTAAAGGGTAAGAAACTAGAGCTGTATGGGAGAAATGACGTCTATGCTCGACGGCACAATACAGTGACTATAGCTAACAATACCGTATTGTATACAGCAAAATAGGTGGAAGAGAAGATTTTTCACTGTGCTCAGAACAAAGCAATGGCCAACACTTGAGGGCACGTATATGCTAGTTCCTCTGATTTGATCGTCGCTCTTATATGCGTGTGCTGAAATCCCGGTCTACCCCGTAAATATGTGCAATCATTATGTATCAAATGTATTTTTAAAATAATGCCTGCTATTGGAGGAGCCCAGTTCCTCGGTGCTCCTAGCTGTGTCCTGGTGTGGTCCAAGGCTACCATCCTGCGTCCTCGGAGCTTGTACACCATGGTGGCGTCCCTCTGACAACACCCCTCCAGATCCTACTCTCTTGGTTCTGCCAACATCCACCTCTCAAGGCCACCAGTTCTAAGCAGTAGCTTTCCCACTTTCTGGAGTTGATGGCAGGAATTCTGCCATCCAGGACTGAGCTTTAGGGAGCCCAAGGCTGCATCAACTCTGGGACCCTTTGGTGATCTTGGAGTCCTCTTGCAAACCTCCATTCTTCAATTGTTGCCTGGGGGCATTTTAGAGAGAACCAATCTCTACTTGTCCCATTGATACTGTTCCCCAGTCTACATCAGAGAACCCCATGGGATGATGGAGGGAAATCAGCCTGCTCATCTGACTGTCCTCCGTGACCCAAACTGCCAGCTCTGTCCACAGGGCTCCAGTCTCAAAATGTCAGAACACCTGTACTACCAGATGCCTCCCACTACCGACTTTGGTCTGAAGGATCTCCAGCACCTGGGTCATGGGAGGTTAATCTTTGTAAGATTAATAAGCAATAACAAGCCATTCCCTTGGGCTCCTTGGCCCTTCTCTAGCTGGCCTTGATATCCATCCTCTCTCGGAGGTTTCCTTATGGAGAGAAACAGACTCGGGTACCTGCTTCTCATCTCTCCACACCCCCTTTTCCTCTTGTGCACTTCCCTTCTTCCCATAGCATAAGTGCGATGCTATTCATAAACTTCCCCACGTGGTATTACACGGAAGAGTCGAAACCTTGGTACCCAGGCTTTCTCACCCTGCCTGAGAAGGAGGCCCCTTCCTTTGTATATTTTAGGGGAAATTAAGGAATTTAAAAAAACCACTCCTCAAAACAGTAGCTGCCTTGGAAGACCATTGTCTTCAGGCAGAATGCGATTTGTTTTTTCTGGGTATAGAAACCTTTGTCTTTGCGTTCTATGTGTGAGATTTCTAACGTCCACACCCTCCCCTCACGTTTTCCCACCCTGCCCATGCAGGCAGAGGTATGCTCTGATCCCATCAGGTCAATGGCATTCCTTCAGAAAGAGTTACTAGGAAGAAAAATGAAAAGCACACATCAAATTTTAAGCCATCTCATCAATGGCAATGAGGAAATGTTTATTTTTAAAGACATTATAATTTGTTAGCTAACTCAATTTAAAAAAATAAAAACCTCTAGAGAATAGATAATCTCCAAGTCACATGTTCTAATGTGATTTGGGAGAAGTCAGGTGGATGCTAAGATGTTGGTACCCAAACCTCCACTACACTGGTAATGAACCTCGTTGCCTCATCATTGAAGTGGGAACAGCCCTAAGGCCAGCATGGGCAGTTAAAATTAAATGAAATTATGTGTGTTAAGCAAATCCACTGGAACATAGCACTTGCTAAGGGAACATGCCGGATACTAGTATAGATGAGCTAATAACACCAGTAACCAGAGATAGTCCTAAAAGAGAGGAACCATAACTGCTGCCAAAGGTTTGCCTTTAGGGCCAGGATTATGAATTTCAAATTATCATAAATACCACCACAGACTCTGAAAACATAATAAGGCCACAGGAGCGACAGAAGCCTTGCAGGTCCCCAGGCCAACACCCCAGGCGGCAGCTGTGTATCCAGACAACTGTGGCAAGCTCCTCTCTGCCTTCTCTTTGCTGTCTGCAGAGATAAGTTGCTGTTGCCAGTGGGCACTGGCTCATTTGTCCCTTTGAGTTCTGATGTCTCCAATTCTCTTCCTAATGTCACATTTTTTTCTTACAATTCTAGCTCATCTGTTCCTTACATTTTTCTCATGATGTATCTAACACATCTTCCCCAAGCTCCATCACTGCGATGGTCTGCCTTACCACTGGGCCATAGTCAGTGTAACCAGGAACTATGAGCTGAACCCCTCAAAACTGTGAGCCAAAACAAACAGTCGCTTTCTGTAAGCTGCCTTTGCTATTAGGGGAATAATGAAAAGCTGAATAATTCAACCATATTAACTTAAGCCAGGGGTGAGTAACAAGACTCGGGGCAAGAGGAGCTTGTTTAAGATCATTCAGTGAGCTATTAACATCTTCATTTATGGAAGAAAAACGATATGGATGCAAAGGAACCAAAAGGAAAGCCAACAGCTGTTATGTGCAGTCACTGTGCCAAAACTTTTTAAATATGTATTTATTAGACCGTAAGCGAATCGCCTCCTACTCTCAGACACTGAGACACAGGCTTGAGAGCCAATCTCATAGTCAGCCAGTTTGCTGACCGACCAAGTCACAAAACCCATCGCGAAGCCACCAAGGTCCATCTTCACAGTCACTCAGGACAGATGGGGACGTGATAAAAGGAAGCATACACAGAGGAAGACATGGAGACTCCAAAACAGGAACTGATTCCCCCAGGTCTCATACAACTAAAGCAGGAGGGACCTGAGTCCCTCCCTTACACCAGGACCCCAGGCACACTCCGCTTTGCCCTAACATGAAGTCTGGCACTGGGAATCTATGGAAAGTCTCTCATTGTCACATTCAAAAGCACAGAGTGTCTGAGAGCCACCGTAGATGTGGCCATGACATTTACAAAACCCTGGCCACCCATGACTACCTCCTCACACAGGGACCATCAAGAAAGGAACAATCCAGTTTAGTTTTTTACAAAAACTCCACAATGTATCAGATTGCTCGTGCAATTTTAAATGGAGGAAAGAATTGCATCCTATGCAAAGATGCATACCATGCATGGTTGAGCAGCCACCAGCACTGCGTGAGACACCACTGCAGCCTTCTGAGTTCTCCATCATGTGTGATCACATGGGATCTGCTCAATACCTTCAGCAGGTGGGCAAGAGGCATCGTCCTCCCCAGAAGATAAGGGAAGCAGCTGGCAAGAACCTGTGTGGGCAGCCAGCGCTCTTTCTCCTAGGCCAGTTAGCTGTCTCTGGTTATTTCACGAGCAAGCGCAGGGTAGGGGGCCACTTTTACAGGTGCAGCCTGGAACAGGGTTGTGTTATTTGATTAGTTGCAGTTCATGGTGGTAGGGTTACTCCTCTCAAGGTGTCTTCACAATGACTGAAACGTTAAGGACAACGTGTTCCGTCCCTGGGGAGTCACCAGCAGGGTCAACAGGCAGCCTGGCTCGGGTTTCCTTTCCTTGGTGGTGTTTTCTTATCTGTCTCCCGTGATGGCTCAACCTCCATGGGTGAGTGGGGTCAGGAAGCGGCACACACAGCCTCTGGTTTCAGTCTCTGTGTGGAAATTTTCTAATTATAGGTCACACCAAGAGTTTCCATTCCCCCCACACACACACACACACAGCACTTCAACGTGTTTATGTAACTTAATAAGCAAAGACCCCGAGCCTTTCGTTAAATGACTTAAACTATGGAGCTTTTAACGAGGAATCGAGCTCATTCTCTTATCTTTCTGACTGGTAAATAGCCGCCTGTTATCTGCTTTGTCTGTAGTCGGAATGACAATCTCCTCTCTGCCTAGGGTTTTACAGTCTGATTACGCCCCAGTTTCCTGTGCCAGCCTTCAAAAGCAAAAACAGTAATGCACACACACACACACACACAACCCCCAAATAGAGCTCTTTAGAATTCCAATCTTCACAGAAGAGAGGCTATGTCAGAGAACCAAGGGATAAGTTATAGACTCCGGATAGGTAAATCATAGTACCAACTTAATAAAGAAGCCAATTAAGAGTGTACACAGAGGTTTTAGATTGCTGTTATTCCTTGGAGATTGCAAACTGTGGGCTACCGGTTTTTTTTAAAGTTGTATTCTAATTGTGTAGATACACCTTCTCTAAATCAGCAGCCTACATGGTCTTCACCTGGGATCTACCAGAAATGGTTTCAAAAACAGTACCTTTGAGGCAGTAGCAATAATCGGACCTAGAGAGAAAACGAAAAGAGTCTCCTTTTGTTATTGTGTTTGTTGGTTGGTTTGAAACAGTCTCGCTGTATAGCTCAACCTGGCCTCAACTGTGAGATCCTCCTGCCTCAGTCTCCAGAGCTGGGACGATAGCCTTATGCCAGCACAGCCCCCTCCAACCATCGTTACTATAAAAGGTAAAACCACATTTTTTTTAAGCCATTTTTTTTTCCAAGTCAAAAACCAGCTACAGAGGAAATCAGCTGAGCTTTGCTGCCAGGGTGTGTGAAGAGAAATCTCTTTAACAGATCGGCTGAACAATGAAGCCTGCTGAGGAAATTTGAAAAAAAAAAAAAAAAAAAAAAACCACAAAAGTAGGATTTTAGCAAAAAAAAAAAAAAAGAAAGAAAGAAACTGACCCTGAGGGTTGGCAGCGATTCTGACTACTATAAAACAAACCCCTTGATTACTCTCTAGGGTCTGAGGACCATATCTATATGAAGGGAAATTAATTTAAGACTCAGGCTGCCAAGTGGGCTCCGGGAAGGTGCTTTCTCTCCAGAAAGCCTTAGCAGAAGCATTGAAGCAGGAAGGCGGGGTTCAGAAAGAAAGGAATCAGTGGACCCCAGGGAATCAAGGGGCTTTGTGCAGCATGCAACCACAGCTTCCTTCTCCACGTGGAGAAGACTAATTGACGGGTCGTGGGGGCACAGAGTGAACACCGCGGGACCATCATTATCGCCATTATCTGGGAATTCCCGAGCAGTGTTCGCCTAGCGGATATCTGATACCACTTTAACAGACATTTTCCAGGCTGTATGTAGGTTTCTTGATTTCTTTTAAATTGGTGTTCCGTTTTGATACGTGGAAAAGTCATACTCCTCTGTCTCAACTGGACTTCAGTATGTTTCCCCTGCATGGTGAGGCGTCTAAGAAACCCCAAGGCGTTTATCATCATGTGTAGGAACACGCTATCAAATTTAAGATTTTTGTTGTTCATACTATGAATACATATGCTTTTTTACGTGTCATAATACAAGTATCTCCCGCACACAGATGGCATTCATTAAATGGCTTTATACCTGCTACGTTATTATACTTTATTCTTCGGAGGTATCGTGTCTGTTTTCTCCTCTCCTCAACAGCCTTCCCCAAGTCCTTCATGAAGCCCATTCTTTTAGGGCCTCACCTAAGAATCCTCCCAAGTCAGCTACATTCTTCAGCATGATTTGCTAAAGGATAGCTTAAAGAACTTGCTAAGCTCCTAGCAAATTAAATGAGAAAAGATTAGGAACACAGGGCTAATGTGGAGTAAGGAGAATGTGTGGCTGGGTGGTGTGGGGGCAGGATAATGAGATTGCTAACAGACAGGCAAAATAATACAATAAACACTGTGCTCTTTAAGACCCCAACAAGGACCCTGAGCCACCCGAGTCACCTGAGCCATCGCTCTGAGACCACGAGCACACTTTAGTGACGATTCCAGGTCAACCAACAGCCCACGTCATATTTTAAACACTCTCCTCAAGACACTTCCATTTTCACCTTCTGGAAAACCATTGTAAACTGGTAGTGATTCCTGAGGGAAGCCTGTCTCCCTGGGGCTGGAGAGAAGGCTCGGCAGTCAAGCGCACACACTCCTCCGAAAAGCACTTGAGTTCTTGTGCCAGCACCCACATTGGGCAGCTCATAACTGCCTGTAACTCCAGTTCTAAAGAAGCCAGTGCCATCTTTTAAGCTCTGTGGGCACCTGCATTCACATCCCCCCACACAGATACACACATAGACACGCAATTCACATTAAATCAATAAATAGAATATTTCTAAAAGATATGTAACCTCCTGCTTGGGTTAATATTGCCAGGTAAGTTTGTACAGATGGACAGGTCCATGATGAAAATCATGCCCCACGGACAGTCCTTCGTTCTGTCTATAACTTACCCGATGATGCACGCACCCTGCGCGTCTCTCAATTTGGAGTCCCTCACCACCTGTTTGGAAAGCTCTGGTGGTGCTTTCACTGCCTTGCATCGAGATCAGCTCCTGGTGTGTGATGTGTTCTCGGCAGGGATCGATTAAATGGATGAATGAATGAGCAAATGAATGGAACACTTCTCTAGCCTTAGAATCTGCTATACATGTGCAAAGCAATCCAACTAACGTTTACTGACCGCCTGTGCATCAGGCCTTAGCTTAAGCATGTGTATACATTCCTTTGAAAACTACCATAGTTACTTTTCGTTCTTCTCAGACAAGCTAATTAATTTTTGAAGTCCTTCAACCAATGACTTGCAAACCATGAGGCTACCACAAGCCCTTCCCTAGCCATTGTCTTTACAGGTCAGCCCTGCCCCAGGGCTGCTTTATCCGTCATGAACACAGGACTTCCTGTGTAGTCCGTCCAAGGTAGAGAAGGCACGAAAGATCCATAATCAAACTCCGTTTTCTGTCTGTAGAGACAAGGTTATTCTCTTTATTCATCCCGGGGGTGGAATGAGATCTCTAATAATAGCGAAAAAGGATTTGTTTGCTTGGGTTTTTTGTTTGTTTGTTTGTTTTGTTTTGTCACCTGTGAAGGTGACACCAGGATTTATAAGAGCATCTGAAGTGTCCCAACCACTAGATGGCACCGAAGCTCAAATGTCATAGCACTGGGGATCACTTCTACACGTCTTATATAAGATAATAATACCAACAATAACTAAGGCAGCTGCACCACGGAGCACTTACTATGTGCCAGCAGGAGCTCTCCTGAGGTCAGTGTGCACAGCAGCTCCCAGAGTCCTTACACCTCCTAGGGGTAGGTCTCATACCACACCCACATAACAAACAAACAGAGCCTGATAGTCAAGTAAGATCACACAGGTAGTAAGAGGCAGAGCAGAGGAACGAACCCAGGCAGCCTGACTCCACAGCCCAGCGCTCCTCATGTCCAGTGCTTCTTCTATCCCTCCTCACTACCACTGACTTTGACTTAGCTACTGAGCACGTGTGCACTGGCCACAACAGATTATGTTTGAAACCTGTTGTGGAAAAATCCTTTCTCCAAAGGGAACAATCAAAACTCTCTGTGAGCCACAGCCCAGCAGGCACAGGCCAAGATCCAGCTGTCTTCAAGTATTTACTCATGAGCACAGCCTCAAAAGTTCATCACCCTGCTCTTGCTTAAAAAAAAAAAAAAAAAGTCACAGCCTTTGGTGTCCAATCTGACTGCAGTTTCTCACATGGTGGAGAGTGCCCCAGGGAGACCAGGAGACCTGATTCTCCTCACTCATCTCAGGATGTAGAACACGTCTTGGCTTCTTGAGAATCTGGTACTATATTTGCTAAAACTAGAGAGTAGTAGGCAGGGGTGTAGCTCACATGCCTTAGGATAAACTAGACCCTGGGCTTGATTCCCAGGGCTGCCAAAAGCAAGTCCGTAAAATAGAGAACATTTTCCTCTTTATAAATATTAAGAAAATGTGTGAAGGTGTTCACCTGCTGTTGTCTCTCAGTGGGGTGGTAGTTTAAGCTCCTCCCCCTTTTTAAACGAAGTAACTTCCTTGATTTTCCTATCCCCTCTTTTGTTTTACAACCAAAGGTTCTTTCCAAAGAACCACTCTTAAAACACAGATCTCACCAGCTCTGCTCTTTCCCGCCCGGCTCACCCATTCACTGGATCATCAGCTGCAAACAGCGTGCGTGGGTAAAGCCTTCCTTCCTTCACATCCAACCTGCCTCTTCTGCCTCCACTCCACCAGCTGAGCCCCCTCCTTCAGCTGGCACAGCCAGAGCAGATCCTACCCCCACGTTCTCATTTCTCCTCTCCCTGCAGCTGTTCCCTCCACCTGCTGGGTTTCTGCGGCTCACCATCGGAGTCATTGGCCACACTTGGCTTCCTGTAGAGAATGACCCCTCCACATCGCCTAGGAAAGAAGTGAGAACATCAGCCAAAACAGGTCTCTCGGTTCTTCTCAGCTTGAACTTTGACCCTACAGTGACCCTACTCTTCCCAAAGCCCTCACTCTAAAGACCACTTGCTGCCCATCCCTCACCAGCCTGTTTCCTTAGAGATGCGGCTTTGACTCCAATCCTGCTCTATTTCTCCCTCTTTCTAATCAGAGCCCATCTCTGCTGCTTTATCACACTAAACAGTTCTCCAGAATTCAGTTCAAATAGCAACGCCTCCATGAAGCCCCCTTCAGGTTCGTTTGTATACGTTCAGCTCCATCTAGATGGCGAGCTCCTTAAAGAAGGGTCTGGGGCTTGGTTACTTTTGTAGCTCTAATAACTCATAGTAGACAGCCCGATATACAGTCTTTTAAGAAAATAAACATTTCTTGACTTGATGATAAACTACTTCATGAGCAGACTTGTGAGTCGCTTATAGGATTTAGTGGTGCTTTAATTTTCTAATCCAAGCTGGGTCTGGTGTCTTGAGCCTGTAATGCCAGCTACTCAGGAGACTGAAACAGGAGGACCACGAGCTTAAGGTTTCCCTGGGCTGCAGAGGGAGTTCCAACGTGACCTGAGCAACTTAGTAATAACCTGATTAAAAATAAAAAGTTAAATAAGGAGGGCGGACGTAACTCAGTAGTAGAGCACTCTCCTGAGATACATGAGACTCTAAATTCATTTGCCAGTACATGGGTGTGTGTGCGTGTGCGTGTGTGTGTGTGTGTGTGTGTGTGTGTGTATGGGGGGATCTATGGTCTGCAGTGTTCATACATGTTGTTATCTAACTGAGTTTCTTTTTAAACTACAGGAATCTTCTATGTAAGTTCCATAATTGTCACACATTTCAGGACATTGCGCTGTGTCTGCCCTCGGTGACAATGAAAGGACAGGGACACAGCACAGTGGTAGAATGCACAGGGCCTTGTCATAAGAAGACCCAGGTCTATAGGGGTCTGGGAGCTGGAGAAGAGCCAGAGACTCCCAGCTCTTGCTCTGCTTGTTAAATATTAGGCCTCTGACAGCCACCACTGTCCAATCCCGAACTAGCCTCTCACAAACAATGGGAAGTGTGATAGTTCCCCGCTGAGGATTTTTTTTTCCTTAAGCCTTCAACAGGAAAAGCTTGGCTATGGCTAGATCTATGTTTAGACCGTTGTCTTTTGTATTTGGTTCAGTAAACTGCATTTCAAGGTCCCCAGGATGCAAGCAAGCTATCCTCATTATCTGCACAGTTTCCCCTCCAATAAGATTTTCACGTCAGAAGGATTAAAGAGCCATAAATAAAGAGCGAGGAACTTTGCCGTGTGGCGCTAGTTGCCCCGCACGTGAGCCTCAAGAGAACACTTCAGCCATTTTGCTGACTGAAGAACATATGTGCATACCATAAAGACATGGTTGGGTTTTTTTTAAATCACTGTCGTGAAAATATGGTTCTTTTCTGCAAACTTGAGATCAATTTGTAATGAGGGAGAAGGAAAGGATAAGACGGAACAAGGAATTGAGAGTCTGGTCTCTGATCCTACTCCACCCTCCTCTCCTCACAAGGGACCTGCCAATAGGGGGGGCACTTTGGCTCAACAGCCACCTTATGGAATTGTGGGGGAAGTGTTAGACATTTTGAGTAGCTGCTGATTAGGGCCCACTGATGTACGCAGAATGAGTGGTTCTCCCAGTAATGGCTAGCAGGGTATCCATCCATTGGCACAAATCATGACAGAGGCTATTTCTCAGTAGAGGGAACCGGGAAATGTCCTCCCTTTACAGCCCAGCTACCAAATGTTATAAGTTGAACTTGACCAATCTCTAACAGTAAGGGTCCACACACAAAAAATATAAGGCATGGTCTGAGAAGATGGAGCAGAAACACTTTTCTCAGGCCCTCCCTGCCTATAACCAATTTCCCGCCCAAAACGTTGTGTAAAACAAACACAAGAAGATAGGGAAAGGGAGACCCGGCAGAGGTCTTGGATCTCAGGAATTTGACTCAGGATTGAGTTCCTGACTTATGTCCATATGTGGAGTTATAGAGGTCAGTGAAGCAAACATGCCAACAGGTATAGATATTAAAAAAGAAAAACAGAGCCCTAGCAGAGGCTAGCACTAGTTGGGAAAAAAAAAAAAAAGGTGAAACCTAGCAAGACACAAAAACCCTCAGAGAACACTCATTCTTCCTCAACTGGACATCACAACAGTATGGCTCCCAGATGGCACCCAGTGAAGGCTGATGGAGGAGCCCAGGCTTTTACTCTCCAGTGACTGTGGCAAGCTGACTGCTGTGCCTTGGACATGTGTGTTCTCTCCCCATCTGCAACAGTATTAAGATGTGAGATTCTGTGTGGCGATAATGACTTAGGCACCATCTTAGGAGAACTGGTAAGGTCGTCAACAGACTGCAAACACACCAGTGTCCTGATCTTAGATTTTTAGCCTTCAGATCTTCAGAGATTGTTCCCGTGCTTAAAAAGTTACCTAGATGTGGCATTTTGTTTAAGCAGCATAATGGGCTGAGACAGTAGCTCAGCATCCCCAGTGGGGTGACATTAGAAATCATATAAGAAGCCAGGACCTCACCTCCATCCCACAAGCTGCACCCAGCATCAGTGGAAACCAGGCTAGCGCTTGGGTATCCACTGTGACCCATCAGTAAGGAGGAAGCCCTCTCTCTCCCTGCCAGGCTGGACCAGAGGATGCCTAGGGCAGAGTCAGTCAGAATTTCAATCACCACCAAACAGCAAGAACAATTCCCCTGCACCATCTGTGCAACGTTGTCTCCCGGCACAGCAGCTGTGAGGAACTCCCAATTTGGAAAACACCTGAGAATAGCAAAGCCTTCCCTTCCCTTCTCTCTCCAGAGCTGCCCCAGAAAAAGCCAGGCTAAACGAGAAGGCCGAACAAAGACTGAAAGTCTCCTCCAACACCACAGAAGTGTTTAAGAATTCCACGTAACTCACACTATGGTTAGACCACTGAAAGCTTAGCTAACCGCAGCCCGAGAGACGAAATGAATGACTATGACATCCTCTCTCCTCAGAACCACAGAGGCCAGAAGGAACTGAAACCGCGTGTCTCGTGCCAACCCAGAACTGTACACACAGGGAAACTACTCTAAGGAATGAAGGGAGAAAGAAAGACGTTCACAGAGACGAGAAAGCCGAGAGAATGTGTCACCAGCGGGCTTAGTCTAAGAGGTCAGCTGATGTCCTTCTACACAGAAAAGAACCAATAAAGGAATAGAAAGCCTGGAGGGCCAGAAAGGCGTGAACACATGCTGAATGAAGACACGTGTAAACACAACGGGTGTTGCTTTTCCTCTTGAATCTTCTAAATTATGTTTTGTTAAGCAAAAGCTAAAACCCCTTGAGGTATTCTAAGGCAAGTAGAGGAAATATTTAAAATAAATATATTAGAGATGGACAGTTGGTAAAGGGACATAAACCATTTATGGTTTTTGTGGTTTTCTGTAATAATCTGTCTATTACAAAGCAAAGCTTCCTTGATGAGGGATAAGGACCCCAGTTATCTGTGGGTGTAAGAACAAACAGATTGAATCTGCCAACATGGCTGCCACAACATGACCTGAACAAGGGCAACCAATAGACATGCTAACGTGAAAGGGGAGGGCTCAGGAAGCCTTAGCCTTAGGCAAAGAACTACAGGAACATTGACAGATGGAGAAATAGTCTTTCCAGGGAAGAGCTTGCCTGCCGGTTATCCAGTACCCCATGGTCAGCCATGAAACGTACATTCAAGTAACATAGAGACTGAACAGATTGTATTTAGGAACACACACATACAAACAACAACAATTAATAACAAGGCCATGTATTTGGAAGAGAACAAAGGGCATATGGTAAGGGTTGGAGGGATCAAATGAGGGGAGGAAATGCCATAATTCTATTACAATATCAAAAAAATATAATCTAAAAACTCTGTTCTAGAGCCAGAGAGATATCTTAGTGGAGAGAAGCCTTTGCCGAGCTGGGTTGACCACCTGAGTTTGATTCTGAGAATCTACATGGTAGAAAGAGAGAACTGACTCCCCGATTTTGTTCTCTGACCTCTACACACTCGCCATGTAAGAATACACCTATGCAAGCACACACATACACAGAATTAAACACACAGACATTAATAATAAATAACTCAGAAAAAAACATGCTCCAACTATATGCCATCTACCAAATCTCACTTCAAACATAATAGTACAGGCAGGTTGAAAATAAAATGGTAGAAAAACGATGTATTGTGCAAAGGTTGATAAGAGGAAGCAGGAGTGGCTATATTAATAACACATTAGGTGGACCTCAGAGCAATAAACAAAAGACATTACATAATGACAATATGCCAATCCATTAAGGAACCATAATATTTCTAAATGTGCAGGAACAAAATATAAGTAAATAAAGCTGTGCAATATATGAAGTAAAGCCTGCTAGGTGTGGATGGAACAATAGACAATTTCACAGGGAGGGAATTCAGCATCTTTATCTGAACAAACAGTGAATATAATTATTATTTCGTAAACCAGCACAGGCGTAGAAGAAACCAACATCACTGTCATCAAGCCACAGTCAGTATTTATAGACCATTCTACTTAACAATAGAGAGGCACATCCTTTGCAAACACCCACGAAAATATAACTAAGACTGAGCCAATCTCCAGTCACAATTTTAGAAAAGGAAAGAAAAAGAAATGCAGTCATTCAGAATATGTTCTCCTACCACAACAGAATCAAACTAGAAATCAATTACCGAAATGGGAAAATCCCCAACACTTGAAAACAAACAACAGTTCTAGATAACCAAAGGGTCAAAGAGGAAGACTCATATTAAGTTTAAAAGGAGCTATGATGGAAATTGACAATGTATTAAAAACCATAAAGCAGTGGTATGAGTAAAGCAAGGGGACAATAAGAGAATAACACAAAACAGTCTACCCATGTGTTTATCAACTGACACAAAATGAACCGAACCAAAACAAACAAAAAGCTTGACCTGACAACTTCCACCAGGTGTCTGTGGAGTGCCCACATAACTATTTAAGGACACCAACTTCAGAAGTATAGAGATCTCCAGGCTCAAGCAGTTTCCCTAAGGAATTCTAATTGCCGAAAAAAGAATTAATACCTATTCTATTGAATCCCTTTCAGCAAAACTGAAAAAAGAGAATATTTCCCAAATCATTAAAAACATTAATATACCCTAATATCAAAATTTTAAAATAAGACAAAATATAAAAAGAAACTAAAGGTCAATATTCATGAATAAGTTGCAAATTACTCAATAAAACAGTAGCAAATAAAAATAATTCAGTGACGATGTGGGATTCCCCTCTGTATGCTGAGAATGTGGCTTTTTGTTTTGTTTGTTTGTTTGTTTCCCCATTGATTAATAAAGAAGTTTTGGTCAATGGCTTAGCAGAGTAAAGCCAGGCAGCAAATTTGAACAGAGATATTGTAGAGAGAATAGGTGGAGTCAAGAGACGCAAGCCAGCCTCCAAGAAAATAAGACAGGTAGAAAATAAGGTTATGCTGTGGCCATGTAGCAATACAAGGACGAATAGAAATGGGTTATTTTAAGATGTAAGAGCTGCTAGAATTATGCCTGAGCTATTGGCCAAACAGTGTTGTAATTAACTATAGTTTCTGTGTGGTTAGGTTACTCAGGTCTGGGCAGCAGGGAAATGAATGCTGAGTCTTTGTTTACACAGCAATATATAAAAAAACGACCATATCATGACCAAGTGGGTCTCACTCTGGTAGTGAAGTCTGGGTCAATATTAAATAACTCATCATTGTATTCTATAATATTTGCAAACCAAGAAATAAAGATAGGACCCTATCAAGTAATCTTCAAAAAGAGTTGAGAGTGTTTAACATATTCATTCTAAACACTGTCAGAATTAATAATACAAAAATATTTCTGCAGCTTGATAATGAACACATACTAACAAGTAATGTTCTAATCTTAAGGAGAAGGAAAATGTGCACCTAAGATCAGGAATAAGGGATAGTGTACACTCTCACCACTCATACTCAGTATTGCTGAAAATTCATGCCAAAGCAATAAAACAAGAAAAGGAAATAAAAACCATGCATTAAGGCAAGGAAGACAAAAAATGGGGGGGAAGCTTTCCAAAGGTAAACATACGGTAAGTTGATGAGTGAACTATTATTTCTATATATTGGACGTGAATGCTAAAACTAATAATATAATTTATAATCATCCAAATCAAATTCACTGATAAACGTACAAAACTGTGTACACAAGCCTCCTTTCCTGTTTAGCTTCTTCATATTTCATCCTCCACTCCTGTATCACCCACGACTTTTAAGAAGAAAACAAGTGGCAACAAGGAGTGGTTTCATTTTCTTGCTTCTCTTATCTTTGGGATTTTGAACTTTCAACTTCTCTCTGCTTGGTAGTTTCCAGGTGTCTTTGAGAATTTGAGGATTTTCTAGTTGCAGCCTTCATTCCTAACCCTTGTCAGTTGAAGACATGGTGGATAGCTCAGCATTAGTAGAAGTACTCTGAGTGAGGATTTTTTTCTTTTTATTTAATAATTTTTCATTTTTTAAAAAATTGAAAATAGATTGTTTTTTCAAACAATATATTCTGATCCTGGTTTTCCTTCCCCTAACTCTTCCCAGATCCTTTCCACCTTCCCATCCACACAAATCCATACCCTTTCTTGCTCTCTCATTAGGAAACAAGCATCTAAAAAATGATAAAATAAAATAAAACAAACCAGAATTGGACAAAATATAAATTAAAAGAGCCCAAAGAAATGCATAAGAAACATATATAGAGCATGCAGACTCAGACATACACATAGATACCTCATAAAATACAAAATTGGAAACTGTAATATGCAGACAAAAGACCTGGAAAGCAAAAACAAAACAAAAAAGGCCCAAAGCATTATGAGACAAATCCCCTCCCACTTTCTAAAGAAAGTCACAGCAAAACATTTCTGAGTTATGGAACAATGGGTGGAAAAATGTTTTGAGACTCATGAGGCAAATTTTAGGCAGTAAACGATGGCCTGGATCTGTGTAATGTTGGAGACTTTGCCATCCTTACAGCCAGACATGAATAGCCATGTTTGAAATTTTAACATAAATTTTACTGATACCATAATCTGTTTTGAAAATATCTATAGTTGATTTTATTTTTTTTTACTAATTATGAGTGAGGATTTTTGAAGCGTTCTCTAGAGTGAATTATATCTCTCAGAACTTCTGTTTGCCAGACTGGCCAGTGACCTCTAGAGGCCCACCTGATGCTACTTCAGCAGCCTATCCTGGATGCTTCATGATGCTCAACACATCGAAATGTTTTGTGAGTTAAGAGAAAGCTAAAGGTAGTACATAGTGACAGTTCATTGGCTACCTAAACTCCTTTTCACATAAATAATTTCATCCTAAGTCTGAATTTGTCTTCGTTTTAATCTGAGAACTCCATCTTGTTCCAGAAACAGAGCTGCATAAACTTTCACAATGAATGAACTACACGACTGCCCAACACTTCCAAACAAGCGCTTGGACTACTTTATTTATCAAACCTGTCTCAGAT
Source organism: Alexandromys fortis (assembly GCF_014885135.2). NCBI lineage: Eukaryota > Metazoa > Chordata > Mammalia > Rodentia > Cricetidae > Alexandromys > Alexandromys fortis. The sequence goes on from NW_026067949.1 coordinate 31,493,005, forward strand.
GCAAGGTGTTGTGATCCTAGGTGGTGCACGAGACACAAAAATCACAGAAACACGGACTTTTGGCACTTGATAACCTTAGAGAAGATCTAAGACCCATGCAAGCAATCCAGAATCATCTCCCTTCCTTAAGATCCGTAATGTAATCACCTCCTAAATCCATCTGCCAAGAGTCTAACATAACCCAAGGGTTGGAGTTTGAGGGTGCGGACTTTCGAAGGCCGCTAATTTGTCTGTCACAGATGCTTCAAACACAGGTTTCATGCCTTGTTCTTCAAAGTGTAGACACTGTGTTAGGGGAAGCTTTCCAGAAATGATCACTCAGACAGTGTAGAGCCAATTGTTGGAGGAAGGGGCCACTTGTTCATTCCCGGCCACTTAGCACTGAAATAATCACATATAAACTGTATTATTTAAATCAATGCTTTGCCCATTAGCTCTAGCTTCTTATTGGCTAACTCTTACATCTTAATTTAACCCATTTCTATTAATTTGTATATCACCACAAAGTCGTAGCCTACCAGCAAAGTTTCAGCGCGTTTATCTCCAGCCGCAGCTCCATGGCATCTCCCACCTCCACCTTCCTCCTCCCATGCTATAGGCCAAGCCAGTTTTCTTTATTCATTAACCAATAAAATCAACACATAGACAGAATGGCCTCCCACACCAGCCAATTAAAAGCCTTTATTCCAGTTGGCTGGGACTACACTCAGGTATTCGAGACCCAAGTGTAGCACTGAGTATTTAGGATAAGGACTTTTTAAAGGCAAAATCCATACCCTGATATCTGACTTAGCAGCTACGGGGGAGGTTTTGCACAAGCAAGCAGTTTAGCAGAAGCTAAGTTAGCTGGGTTATCTTGACCTCTGGTTCCTGTTTGGATAATCTTAATCTTCCATGGGATTCTCTAGCAAGGAGAACAAATTCTAGTTACACCTAAAACGGCCTCAGCAAGACTAACAAAATGGGGGAACCACTGCACTGCCTTCCCCCTCACACCTGGACCAGAGGCACCACCATCACTTGGTAAATTTTTTATTATTACATCATAATCATGATTATTGCTATTATTGGAGGTGTGTCTGCATGTGTGGAATCAGAGGGCAGTTTGTGAAACTGATTCTCGCTTTCCAATTCTATATCGGTTCCCAAAATCAAACTCAGTTTCTTCAGGTTTGCACAGCAAACGCCTTTACCTTCTAAGCCGTTTGACTCCCTGATTCTTAAAATGAAAACTCTCAGGCCTCCCTCCTATCCTACCTACTCGCCTTTAAGTGATTCTGACGCGTGCAAATTTGAGAAAAATAAATAAATAAATAAAGCAGGCCCAGAGGACTGTGGGTAGTGGAATTCACCAGACAGAGGATTCCCAGGCCCTTGGAATGCTGGGATAAGACTGATGCCATCAGGGCAGAGAGCCTGAATCTCAGGCTCACATTGCAGCTGAACGCGTCACTCTCAACATGAATTTAGTGGCGTTCTTATGCATCCCACAAAATCAATTCCTTAACTGCAAATGTACACTGAGTTCATGATGCTACCACCTTAACCTATTCAAATTCACCAATTTTACAGAATGAGCTAGAGAAATGACTTCTCTTTTAAATCTGTAAATCAAAACCTTATCATCAGGACTTCCAGACTAACATAATCCAAGCATATATATTATAGGAATTCTCAAAACATGACTTAGTGGCATCTGAATATCAAAGTAACTAAGACACAATTTAACCCTTTCGCTTTTCCTTCCGTGGGGCTATCTATCTCCAGGCTCTGCACTGCAAAGAAAAGAACTGCAGGTGACTTCCCCTGAGGGTTGATTTAGGGCAGAGGACAATGGCCTTTCCATAGGCAGAGAAATGGGGCCATTTAGAATTGTGCCTTGGAGAGGTACACAGGAAACAGGAAGCTCTCTGTCAGCCATTCTTCCCTGCCCCCACGAGCAGGAAAAGCTGCAGGAGAGGCTAGGCAGCCTGTAGTACGCCTTTTGACCCAGCCCAGGAAATAAAACGGCTTATTCAATCTGGAGACCTGCGCTGTTGCGGAGTGCGCAGACAACCCCCGCGATCCCCCAGCTCTGACAACATGATAATATCCATGCGGTTGTCATGCCCAACACTGAGGAAATGAAGAAGAATGTATACTCAAAACACATTAATTAGGTTTTAAACAAAAGAGAGATAACTTTTTTTTTTTTTTTTTTTTTTTTTTTTTTTTTTTTTTTTTTTTTTTTTTTTTTTTTGTCAGGCAGCCGTAAACAAGCTATCTTCTATCTCCAAAACTTCTCCAAGGGGCTGTCATTTTAAGTCACTATGTCACTCAAGGAGAGGAAGAGCAAGGTGTGCTACAGCGCCCCCTAGCAAAGGCAACAGTAATAGGAAGAGTTAGCCCACACCCCGTGATGCAGCTGTATTGCAGCTGTACCTCCTGAACTTGACAGCATAGTGTTCTCGGCTTGGAAACTTGTGCTCTAATGGCCTCACCAAATTAAATATACTACAATAAAAATAAGTTTGGAAAAGGCCAAAACCAACTGAAGTCCTGAATTTGATGCCTTGGAAGAAAGCAAGAGGGAGACAGATATGGAATGAATCAAAACATATCAATATAAAGGCCATCACAATTAAACAGTTTAAAATTTCTCTTCAGGAACTGAAAAATGTCTGCAAAACGGTTCTGCCATGCAGATGCAGAGCCAGGGATCACACCTGTGAAACGAAATCAGCCAGGATTTCCCTGGCAGACGAAGTGTACCTGAATTCTTCTGAATGCAGATTCTGGGCATTTTAGACGATTCTAAACTCATTCTTCCCCCTGTGCTCTTTAGAAGGAGCCGAACTGGCAACCTAGTTGCCTGGAGAGAAGCACATAGAGTCATTTTTGTGTTCGTAGGTCGACTTTTCCCTCTTTGACTACTGTGATGCTTAGCGTTGTCGGCTTGACCGGACTGAGAGCTGTGGAAGAGGCTGCTAAACCACACCTCTGCGTGCGTCTGTGAAAGTGGGGAATGTAATTGGCATATGGGTCAAGGAACAGAGGGGAAGACCTCAAAATCTTGGCACAATAATTGGGGAGCCCAAATGAAACAAAAAAAGCAAAGGGGGAAGCCAAGCCTGAGATTCACTCCGTTATTCTTGAGTGAGGGTTCACGTCTTCTCGGGCGGCGCTTCTTTCCAATACCATCGTCTCCTAGAGATGTTAGACTCCAGATTGTTCCATCTTTGAGGGTGGACTGGAATCAGGGACTGTCCATCAGGCTGTAGACCCTCCGCCCCAGACCAGGCTGCAGGACTCCGGATTGTTAGGTCTTTGAGTGTGGACTGGAATCAGGGAATCTCCAGCAGGCTGTAGACCCGCCGCCCCAGACCCAGCTGCATCATTCTCTCGAGGTCTCCAACTTCCTAAACTAAGCAACTACTGCTTCCCTAGCTCACCAGCCTGCATGGGAGCCATAATGGGGCTGTCTAGCCTCTGGCCAGTGTATAAGTCAATAATTATATGCACATTCTCTTGGTTCTGTTCCTATAGGGAAGCTTGACGAATCGCTTCCTCTTCACACACAGCTTCAGTCACTTAACGCAGTGACTCATTATTTTTTCCTCCAAAACATTCTTATCTCTGCCCCTCTTCATTCTCACTGCTCTCTCCCCAGCCTCAGTCAGCTCTGTGTTGACTACAAACACTACTTCCTGACTTATGTCCAAAGCCTTGAATGCTCAGCCTGAAGCCCCAGGTCCTTTCAGGATACAGGGTCAATGCCCCTTGTGTGCACACCTCATTCCCCTTGGAAAGGAGATCTCCCATCTGGCTCCCCATATCACCTTACTTTAACACAATCGTTGTTTCCAATTATTGTAGTACGACATAACTGTCATAACATAGAGGGTGCACATCCATATAACTCTTTAAATATTTACATTTTTATGCACTGGGAATCAAGTCTAGATCAAGATATCAGTGTCTCAGGGGACTCCTTTGTACCCCTTCCAATTCAAACATTTTGTCGCCCAAAAGTAACCACAACTATAACTTTCATTCCAGTAACTTTATCTGGTTACTTTTAACATCCATGGAGCGTTAAAGTAAGCATTGCTGTACAGTTTTCCTCTTTGGGGACATGCCACAGTTTACTTGTCCATTCTCCTGTTAGACATCGGTGCTTCCACCTGGAGATTATTAGGAATAAAGATGAGGTAAACTTTGTTCTACATAGCTTCTTTTACGTACACACATGCTCATTTCAGTTAGTTAGTCCGTTAGTTAGTTAGTTTTATGTCCATTAGTAGAACCATTAGGAGACAGGGTAAATAGATATTTTATATTTTCATGCATTGCAAAGCAGTTTTCCAAAGTGGTTACATCATTTGCCGATCTCTGGATTATTCCAATAGCTATGTTATTTTATTATTAATTTTTATGTGGCCATCTCCCCAACCATACTTAAGCTCTTTGGACAAAATCCCCCCCCCCATATACATAGATTATAGGTACAGTTGAATACTTACATTGAATACAACTCAAAGATTAAATGCATTCCCGAGCGTGGTGGGGGAGGGGTTTGGAGTGATATGTTTAATTAAAGAAAAATCTATTACTTCCCTTTGGATCCAGTCCAGGGATGACAAATGCCTACCCCAGCCCTCTGGTACCTCAGTCATCCAAAGTGAAGTGGGACATTGAGATCAGGTCACCACATCCCCCAGCCGTCACTAAAGTGCCCTCAAAACCCAGTCATGTGTATGCACCTGGATTGCTGGGTTTTTGATGTGTATACGGTTATCTATCAAGCTGCCGGAAATGTGAATAGACTATAAACCCTCCACAACTCTCTTTCCTAACTCCTGTAACTGTGCAGGTTCATTCCAGGATGCGTTGAGCCAGCCGTGCTTGGGAACTGTCCATCCGAAGGTGGAACCAATTAGTGCCAGAGTCAACCACCTCAACCCATAGATAAAACCCCCCTCCCAGACAACAGCCCAGTGCCTCCTGTTCCTTGATCTGTTTGCGCAGATGGAGGGGATTAGTTACACAAACACGGGGTGAGAGATAGGATTTCCCCGGAAGTCCTCCGGAGTCCTCGAACTCACCCCCTCTCCCAAAGCGCGACCCGTCCCGTTCTTCCTGGTTTTGCTTCTGAATGTGTTACATTTTTCACTGCTCCGACATTTTTTTTTTTTTTTTTTTTTTTTTTTTTTTTGCTAGAGTTAGTTACAGGCGTGAACTTTTTCCTGCTCCATTTTATGGGACCCGTTTTTTGTGTTTTGATTTTCCTTCTAAATAAAACTGGTTCTAGACGCTTTCAGCCACCACATCCAAGAGAACTCAAACTCCTTGGGTGTCTTCCATGATAAGTTGATACTTAAAACTCCAAGACAAAGTTTTATAAAACTGTGTAAATGGAAGGTATGTGTTGCTACTGTCTGCTCTTCACCCAATTGTATCATTAAGATAAAAATGTCCTTTTGAATCTAAATAAGTGTCCTTTTAATTAAGACATGCCAGTGCCCCGCCCGCAACCCATCTGAGGATCTGCGATCAGCAGGTAGCTCTTCTGAGTTACTGAGGCAGCTCATCTTTCTATCTGTAGAGAAACTTCAAACACATGGCCACTGATTATTCTCCTTCTTGAACTTCCTAAGGCTTTTTACCAGTCTATACCTCCCAATTCTCCTTCTCAAAGTCAACAAAAAGGCTGTGTAAAATTCATTGAAACTTGAGATTTAAAATCATCTGGCCTGTGATATTCTACAAAAATTATATAAATACACACACATATGCACACACAATGGCTAACACACCTGATGTGCAAATGTAACAACCAGAGTTTAGATCCCCAGCACCCACACAAATTATGGTGGCCCACCTATAATTCCAGCCTCAGGACACGATACTGGGAGTACCTAGTCCCTGGCTAGCTGTATCAGGGAGCTCTGGGTTAAATTGCTGCCTCCATGAATACAGGAAAAGAATTGGGATTGACTCAACCTTAAGACTACACACATACAAACACACACACACGCCTACACACTCACATGTATATCCCACAAGTGCCACCATGCATACATGCGTGCACAACATACACACACATAAAATTCTTAACAAAAAAATAATAACCAGATTCTCCTTCAGTTGTACATACGCAGGCATAAGGTTTTACAGAGAAAAAAGGGAATATTAGAGTCAGCTGTGTACACTAAAGGATTCCTTTAGGATATTTTTAGTCTGAGTCACCGAATTCCCTAGTTCTGATATGAAAGTAACTGTTTCATACATAAGATGTCATTGTGTCAGTGGTTTTAACCCATAAAATTGTGATGCTTATCTTTCCAAATATTCTGCACACCATAAGTAAATGGCTTCTGGTGATGATCAGCTGATGCTATTCGCAAATGGATGATCTCACAAGCCTAATCAAGCCCTGACTCGGCCAATGAACATGCTTCCCTTGCACAGCCTCTCCTTGATCTGTGAGACCCACGTGACTTACTTAGCATAATGTGCTAAAATAAAAGGACACACCCATATTAGAAGACTAAAAATCCACAACTCTACACTAATTAAAAGTATTTTTGAAATATTTGATTTGTATTCATTTGTCCACAAAGGAGATGATACTTAGGATGACAAGAAGAATCCTTTATTGGGGCTAGAGAGACAGCGAAAAGGCGGAGGGTGCTGCTCTTCCCAGAAGCCCCTTCGGTGGCTCACAACTGCCAGGAAATCCAGCTCCGTGGATCTGATGCCTTCTGCTGGCCTCTGCAAACACCCACCCACATGTGCCATACAGAGACACAGAAATAAAAAAAAAATCTTTGTAGATATTGTAGAAATTGTCTTCAGGCTATTGTTTGGAAGAGTGTGGAAGGACTCCGTCACAGTATGTGTCTGGGAGCATTTTAAACATCTTTGTAGCATCTTATTTGGGGCTCTTGCCTCTTGGGTAGTCTTTTCCAGAAATAATCAAAAGTAAACTTTTATGAACTTGGAATCAATGATGTTCAAACCCATGAAAATGTCTCCATTTGGCATAAAGTTTCAGTCATTGTGAGGCTTCTTGATAATTTTGTAACTGTCTTTTTAGATGTCCTCAGCATTGGTTCTAGTGACTTCTCCGTAGTGGGGTTCTTCTTTGGAATAAATTTATTTTCCTTTCATTTCAGTTAGGGCTTATTTTGCCTTTCCAAGTACTTTTTTATGATTTCAAGTTCATAAAGTCATATAGGTAATTCCTCATTTCACAATCTCACTAAAAGAATATTTTCCTATTTTATTATTATTCAAATATTTCTTTAAGAAATGTCTTTTCTATGAAAACTAGAAAGCATTTTTACATACTCGCTTATTTTTTATAAGAACATTTAAGCTTTACAAGTCTAAGGAGATAGGTATGGTGGTTCAGGCCTGCAACCCTAGCATTGAGAAGGGGAAGCAAGACACTGTCTCAAAAAAACAAACAAGCAAACAAAACAGTCTAAAGAATCTGGAAGCCTTCCCATCTCCAAGGCAAGAACACTGTGCTCTTGGGAGGCAAGAAAAACAGTTTCCCTGGGATCAGCTTCCAAAACCTGTCTCAGATCTGAGCTCTGCTCGGGACAACTGCTCAGAAGACGAGCTGCCTGTGGGTACTGGGTGTGAGCGCTGTACAGAAAGGATGGGCAGGAGCCCTTCAGGAAGCTGGCCTGGCCAATTATCTCCCTCAAGAACATGTGGCAGTTCTCAACACAAATTGATTCATTCATAAAGCTGAGTGGGCAGGGCTTTTTGTCTACCGACTCTGAGGCGGATCTCATACACCCACCCTCAGCCACCTCTCCCTGCAGGACAGATGACAAGCCTACTGTAGAATACTACTTTGTTTCTTGAGATGAAGATGAAGCATTAAATTCCCATTTATAGAATGAGGGGCAGAGTTTTCATTATAACATAAGAGCTAAGTGGAAGCCTCGGTGTCCTACTAAAGTGAGAGGTGAGAGATGTTTAGTACGAAAGAGCAGAGAAAAGACATGACAAGACACCAAGGAGGAAGATCATCTCTGGGAAAGAGCAAGTGGAGCCAAGGAAGAAAAGACTAGCACGGGGCTTCCAAAGGAAAGGTGATGTTCTGATGCAGAAAAATTCAATCCAGCATCCAAGGAGAAGAGGTCCAGGTCATTCAGTACCTGAGACCCTGGGCTGCATGCTTGGCACATCTGTAATTATCACCCCTCTATTCCAGATGAGGAAAACAAACTCGGCACAGTGGTGGGAGCCAACATTCAGCCAAGGCTCACAGGATAAGAACAGCAACATGCATATAGTAACCCACGACCCTGAGTTCACTTGACCTCCCCGCCCCTGCCCCGGGAGCTCCATCTCATCTAAGAGCGCTACAGCTGTGATTTCTAATCAAGTGTGGATGGGGAGTAAATGCCTCCAGTCTCTCTCCTGGACCATTTTCCTCATCTTCACACTCTAGAACAGTTGACCGTGTGTAACAGAGAAACCTCAAGACTGCTTGAGTGTAATTGTGGAGGGCACACTACAAATGTTCCTCGTCAATTCCAAATAGTCTCTCTGCTAAGATCCGTCCTCCCCTGCACCTCTGGCTTTTTGCCATGAACTGTAGAAGCTACCAGACTAACAAATTTAACCAAGTTCTTCCTACCAAAACAACAACAACAACAACAACAAAAAATGAATGCAAGAAAACAAATCCCCAGAGCCTCTTGTTACCCACACCTTACGTAATGATTGTCGTGGGGTCAGGTTTAACTGTGCCTCCTTAGACGGGTCCCTTCGTGTATCAAAACAACCCTTGCAGACTCCAAGTAGTCGTGTGACACTAATTCCCAGAACTCAGCAATGCTAAAAAAGAAAAAAAAAAGTCATCACCCCATGCTTCAAGGGCTTCTGGACACCAATCTTTTTGGAACTAAAAGGAAAGGCTGGATGGATTATGTTGATGAAGCAACCCCCTGGCTTTTTTTAATCTATCACAGCTCACAGCTCTGTTTACCACCATGACTGTTGTCCAGCTAGATAGTGAATCTAAGTGGTCATGATTTGAAGACAGAGAAGGGATTGCCCAATTTTAGCAACAAGAAAAATTCTTGGTGACTCAGATTTTGGTTAAAAAAAAAAAATGGTCTTGAGTCCTCCTTATTGTCCTAATTGCACGGTTCCCAGGGTGGGATTTTAAAATACAACTTGGTTCAGGCCACTGCAATCCTCAGAAATGGTCCCTTGTTTGCTCTTGCCCAAATACTTACTGCAACACCCTTTGATTTCAAAACCTACAGCAACCCGCCTTTCCTGCCCCAACCACGCGTACCTATTCATACACTTACAATCTAATCTCACTTTTCTCTAGCTGAGTGAGTCAGGCGACCTCAAGCCTTGGTCTCTCCATCATTCTATTTCTTCAAACCCAATTTTCCTCCTCCCCATTTTTTTTTCCAAACCAAAATGTAGTTCATCCTCTAAAGCACAAATTCAATTTCACCTCCTGAAGATCACCTTGCAGATTTTCAAGGGGAATTAGTTATTCCCTCTACACAACTATCAACTACCTACTTTCTCTGTCCAGCTGTGATATCTGGCTGTCCAGCTGTGATATCTGGCTGTCCAGCTGTGATGTCTGGCTGTCCAGCTGTGATGTCTGGCTGTCCAGCTGTGATATCTGGAACTTTCTGCTACTGTTCGCAGGGTCCCTGAAAGTAGAGCCCAAGAGTTTGTTTCTGGCTGGGCAGTGGCGGTGCACGCCTTTAATCTCAGCTCTTAGGAAGCAGAGGCAGGTGGATCTCTGTGAGTTTGAGGTCAACCTGGTCTTCAGAGAGAGTTCCAGGACAGCCAGAGCCACACAGAAAAACCCTCTCTTAAGAAAAATAAAAGTTTCTGGGCTCAGTGGTTAGGCACAGTGGTTGCTCTTCCAGAGGACATGAGTGTGGTTTCCATCGTACGCGTGGTATCCCACAGCAAATCCATGACTCCAGTTCCAGGGTGTGTGAGGCCCTTTCAGGCCTCTAAAGGCACTGTGTGCACAGGGTAAAATACTCAAACACATAAAATAAAAATAAATCTTATTTACTTATATTAAAGGAAGCATTTCCATCACAGGGCTGAGTATGGGGTCTTGCACCCATCAGGAGGTCAACAGGTCAATAATGAACCATGTGTGAACTTCCCGCAGCCTCACCCATGTAGTGAGATACCAGAAGTTTATAAATCTGGAAACTCATCTCAGCCCATTCAGAACTAAGAGAGCAAATAAACAAGCTTCAACTAGCAATGTACATTTTACCCAAAGTCTCGCATTAAGGGGATAATAGATGGTGTATCCCTACAACTAGACTGTTTAAATAGGTTGTATTAGGGTTCGCTAGAGGAACAGAACCTATAGAATGAATGGATAAGATATGGAATTTATTACAATGGCTTACAGGCTGTGGTCAAGCCAGACCAACAATGGCTGTCTACCAAAGGGAGGTTTAAGAATTCAGTAGCTGTTCAGACCACAAGGTTGGATGTCTCAGCTGGTCTTCAGTATATACCAGAATCCTGAAGAACTAGGCTCACATGCCAGTGAAGGAATGGACTGGCCAGAAAGGAACAAGCTTCCTTCCTCCGTGTCCCTTAGATGGCTGCCAGCAGAAGGTGTAGTTCGCATTAAAGGTAGATCTTCCTACCTCAAAAGATCTGGACTGAAGATGTATCTTCCCACCAAAAATTATTTAATTAAGAAAAAAAATCCATCACGGGAGCTGGAGAGATGGCTCAGCTGTTAAGAGCACTGACTGCTCTTCCAGAGGTCCTGAGTTCAATTCCCAGCAACCATATGGTAGCTCACAACCATTTATAATGAGATATGGTACCCTTCTTCTGGCATGTAGGCAGACATACCAATGGAACACTGCATACATAATAAATAAATAAACCTTTAAAATAGGAAGAGAGATAGAGAAAGGGGAGAAGGAGAAAGGGGGAAAGGGAGAGAGGGAGGGAGGGAGAGGAAGGGGGAGAGAGAGAGAGGGAGAGAGAGAGAGAGAGAGAGAGAGAGAGAGAGAGAGAGAGAGAGAGAGAGAGAGAGAGAATCCCTCACAGCTATACCCTGTCCCTTGGGTCTTAGGTGATTCTAGATGTAGTCAATGTGACAGTCAAGAACAGCCACCACAAGGAACAGCCACCACAAGGGTTAAAGACAGGAATCTGCTTCCCCTCCCTTTGCCTCCACCTTGTACTACAGTTACCTTGACCCCATTTGATAAGGGCATTTAATAAGCCCTTGCCCAAAGCCCCGTCAATAGCGACTTTCAATACCACAATACTCTGTGCACAGGACTCAGGGTTTCCCAGAAAACGTCAAAATCTCGGTGCCAGGTACCAAGGAACCCGGGAGAAACACCAGCACCTACAAGGGTTGGGCAGAAATGAAGCATGGAGAAATGTGATAAAGTCCATTGAAGACGCCAACGTGGATGAGTCACGTGGCGCGCAGGCCAGCAGACACTCCTGTGAGGGTTACAGGCTACGGAATCTTCCACTTGGATGTTGACTTGGTGCTTGGCTCTGGAGCAATGGCTCTGGAGTAAATCTGACCTCTGGTGACTCCCTGCAAGCCAGCAAGCTTGGATCCCAGCTTCAGCTAAGCTGTGCTTTGAAAGTCACAAGAGGGAGTCGGTTTTCAAATCATCCATCATGCCTTGCTGGTGACAATCTTGAGCAACAAGAGGACTGGGGGGAAAGGAATGCTTCGTCTCTCGCTTGGACTGATTTCAGTCATTAAGACTGGCACAAAATGAGAGATTTCAAGACAATGCCAAGCGGAAGTGAGAGTGTGTAAGATCTGAACGACAGGGGATGCCCATCTGGTGTGCACCATGCATTAGAGGCTTGGTTTCTTTGCCTTGTGCGTTTAAAGGGGTGTGAAAAGTCAGGAGGTGGCCCTGTTTGAGATCACAGAATTTTAAGTGTAAGCAGCTAAATTCACAGGAAAAGGGGGGGGGGGAATGCTGTGTAAGAAAGTTCCGTGGCTCCCAGGTTTTGGGGGAGTGGTTACTCCTACTTCTTCCCAATTTGCCTGGAAAATAGAGCCACAGGGGATGTCAGGAAGGAAGATAATGTAACTAATGTTCAAAGCCTCTGCTGCCCATTGGGAAGCTCTTCCATGTCATATTTACCAACCTCCGCCTCTCTTCCTCTTAAGCAAAGATGAAAAAATGCAGAATCCTGAAGTGCAAATTACAGGGCTATGATCAGGGACAATCCGAACTATAGGAACAAGCGGGGGGGGGGGGCCTCGGCTAAGATGGATGCGGGCATTCAAGCACAGGAAATGCCAGGGCCAAAATCCACAGTGTACAGAGACAGGAAGCATAGACCTCTTAAATATTTTGACTAGATCCTGTCCCCAAGATCTCTCGGCATTGCAATTATATATTTAGATTTGTATTTTCTCTCATTAAGGAAGACAGTCATCTGTAAAAATAACTGGAGGAGGCAACAGGGAAGATAAGTTCTCTAAGATTTATATGCAATCCCTGTTTGATGTACATGAAAGGAGAAGTCTTCCTGTCTGGGGGAGTGGAGACGGCTTCATCCAGGAGAAGGCACGCGGCCTGTGTCTTTGAGGGCTTTGCCAAGCACAGACGAGGGAAAGGGCAGAAGGCAGCGGTGTGGGCATGGAGGCAGTTTAGATCTGTGGATGAGCGAGTGCATGAATAATGAAGGCCATTTCATAAGCAAAAACAAACAAACTGGTCCCCAAATATCCCTACACAGAAACCGAGAAGTTCAGACTATTCAGAAAGCACTGGAAGTCGCTGAAAGTGTGTGGGTGGCAGTGGAATCCATGCCGTGGGGATTTCAATATGTTATTTCCCAGCTGAGAAGGCATGGATATATAAGGCCTGCGGGGAGAATAAAGAAGCCAGACCATTTGGAAGGTGTTTGGGAGAATCTTGTAAATGGGGATGCTAATTTGAACCAGTGAAAAGGACACATCAAAAGATGTCACTGCTCCATTGACTGTATAGAACAGAATAAACCAGACCTAAAAAACCAGTCATGCACAGCTAACGAAATGAGAACCCCGAACGGCAATGGGCCCCTCTTTTTTTTTCCTCTCCCTTTTTTTTTTCCACTTCAGGAAACAAAAAAACAAAGTGTACCGGGGTTGGTCTTTATAGAGGGCTGACACAGTCATGAATGGAAATGTCCAACGTCTGCTCCTTGTCTGGAAAACCACAACTGTGGAAGCTTTAGATCTTTATATACAACGTAAATTATAACATACAATAAGAGTCCATAGAGAAAATAGTGAATTTGTCATTCTCTTTGTTGAAAAATGCCCAAAACAAACAACTCAAAGAAGGACTTACTTTGGCTCACAGTTTGAGGGGATACCAACAATCATGGCAGGAACATCCTGGCAAGGAGAGGATGAGAAAGCTGGTCATGTTGCTTCCACAGTCCGAACACAGAGAAAGATGAATGCTGATATTCATGTGGCCACCCTTTTTCACATTTATTGTACCCAGGAAGCCAGTCAGTCCATGGGATCATGCCGGGTAGGTCTTCCCTCCATAATTAGCCATCTCTGGAAACAGTCAAAGACACACCAGAGAAATGGCTCTTAAGTGATTCCAACTCCAGACAGACTGGCAATGATATCGATCATCAAAAACAATTCTAAAAGGCAAATGACTTCCTCTTTTTTAAATTCTCAATTTCTGGATTAGAGAGACAGCTCAGAGGTTAAAGGCACTTGCTGCTCTTTCGCAGTCTGTGTTTCTTGCTCATTTAATCGTCTGCTGAGCGGGAGAGATGAACACTTTCTAGCAGAATTCCTTCAACTGCAAATGACCACATCCCATTCCAAAAGCTCCAGCAAGACAAAAGATTTGGGAAATTGTGTGACTGACTTCACGACCAGACTTAAATCCAGAGACCCCAGCAATGCCAGCAGAAACCTGCAGACACTTTCTTTTCCTTTCCAATGCTTAAAAATAAGAGAAATATAGAAAGAGAGAGAGGATAGGAAGGAAGGAGAGAGGAAGAGAAGAAGATGGGGGAGGGGAAAGAAAGTGAGAAAGAATGGGAGGGAGGAGGGATGGAGGGAAGGAGGAGCCAACAGCATGAATTAAGCCCAGCGACCTCCATGACTAAAGCATAGAGTGCTCTGATCAACAGATGCAAGACCTCAGGGCTTCTCCTGAACAGGAATCAAAAGCGGAAAAGAGACATTTCCCCACAGAAAATCCGAATGCTCCTATACAAAAAGAATAGGGAATGGATGCTGAGGTTAGAAACCCACAGATGTCTACTGAGGTCATTTCGCGGAAACAGAGAAGCAACATGAACAAGTTAGAGATAAGACTTATTAAGCAGAATTAAGCAAGAAACTTAATAATTTCTCAAAAATCTGCATTTTAAAGCTATTTTACTGAAGCATGGAATGCACCGCCCAGGCCAGCTTCCTGTTAGCCCTGAGATAATTTAGTTGCCAGTATATTACATATTACAGATGAACCATGAATTAATTATGCGAGAATCCTGTTCTTTTGGCAGCTGTGGGAAGAGAGCACCGAAGAGCACACACAGCTGACGTGAGGGAGCACTGACGAGCACACACAGCTGACGTGAGGGAGCACTGAAGAGAACACACAGGAGGTGAGGGAGCACTGAGGAGCACACAGGAGGTGAGGGAGCACGCAGAACACACACCACAGGAGGTGAGGGAGCACTGAGGAGCACACACAGGAGGTGAGGGAGCACTGAGAGCACACAAGGAGGTGAGGGAGCACTGAGGAGCACACACAGGAGGTGAGGGAGCACTGAGAGCACACAAGGAGGTGAGGGAGCACTGCAGAGCACACACAGGAGGTGAGGGAGCACTGAGGAGCACACAGGAGGTGAGGGAGCACTGAGGAGCACACAAGGAGGTGAGGGAGCACTGAGGAGCACACACAGGAGGTGAGGGTGCACTGAAGGTTGGCGTTCCTCTTGTCTGAAGGACTCTCCACCACTACAGTTCTAACCAGCTACAAACCCCTCAGGCGTTTAAGGTTTCATTGTGAATGAAGTGCCCTTGAACATACCAGCTCATAAACACCCCATTTTTGTTCTGGCTCACGATGAATCAGGGGCTGTCCACAGGCACAGCTAACTAATTCACAGCACATGTCCTCCATTTATCCCCAAGGCTTATTTTAAGTAATATCTCCCTTCTTGATTATTTTTCCTAAGTATTTTAATATTTCAAATCCCACACTTGATATGAAGTAGCTAAACTTGCCAAAAATATTAATTGAACATCTGCCATTCTGCATCTTATTCCAGCTTCTGCTAACCTCATTTGTCCACACCCAGGGCCTTTGTTAGCTCTTATTCCCAGTTTACCCGTGAATGTACAATCCCATGCAAACACATGCATGTCTCATCCTCACAGGCCTAGTCCAACAACTTGGACTTGCAACAAAGTATTTACTTGCAACTATATGTTGAAAAATACGGAGCTAGACTCAGCAGGAAGGAAGCTGTGGTCAACTCATGGTGTCTGTCATGAGCACAGAAGAACACGGTGTGTATTCTATAGTCCCAGACCCATCCTAAAGTCAGCCCCAATCAGGAGGGAGTCTGGGAGCTCCATCCAAGAGAAGTCAGTGTTCAGTCTCTTCTCGGGAAGTAGGGGACCAGGCCACAGGTTGCTCCTAGCCAAGTGGAATTACCAGGACCTGAGCTATGTACAGGGGACAGGTAGGGAGGAACAGAACAGCTAAGGGCTACAGAGCATGTTGTTAAAGTGAGGCAAGCCAGGCAAGCCAGTTACCAACCCAAAGGGAATAGGCATGGGGGGGGGGGACCCAAACTCAAGGAAGCAGGAAGGAAGCAGGGAAACCAGTTCAAAACAATAGGGTTCAAATGAAAGAATAGGAGGTGGAGCCTGGAGGAAGTACCCAGGCTGGGGAATCACAGACACAGCTGCTTATGGGGTCTTTAACCAAGTGCACAGGTGGAAAGGAAGCCATTAAAGGCAAGGCTTAGCTCTTTCACTGAGCATCAAATCATCTGGCTATTGGGCAAATTATGATATGAACCCTGATGGTAATTACTACATCTTGAGCTATTCCCCAAACCCAAGCCCTTCCATGTTCCCACATCCTAGGATTGCTCCCAATGCTGAATTTCCTATTCCCCCTGCTTTTGCCAGTCCTTACCCTTTACCATTGTTGAATGGAAATTATACCTATTGAGCCGAAATTAATACCTGGAGCCCAAGGTATACCAGTTAGCCCCCAACAGACTTCACTGATGGTTTCATTTGTTCTACAGATAGTTACTGAGGCCGCTTACGATGGAAGGAATCCACAGACACGTGGGTCCTATCTTCATCAAACTTTTAATCTGGTGAGAAAATTGACACGCATAGAAAAAATGAGACAAACAAATGTAACATTGTAACTGTGGTAAACATTATTTTTAAAAGTGTGTTCCTTTAATAGCGCTATCTAAAACAGTCAGAGAGGTCAGGGGAGCCCTGCCTGAGGAAGTGAAGGCAAACTAAGCATCCATTCACCCACCTACTCATCCATCCATTCAACAGACAGTAAGTAATAAGTGTGCCTCTTCCCCATGCTAGGGGAAATTCTGGGGGTCTGGCAATGAATGAAACAACATCTCCAGAGCTTGTATTCTAAGTAGAGAGGAAGATGGCCAAATATTTGAACAACTGGATAAAATAATAACAGTTATCAACCATAAGAAGACCAAAACAAAGCCACATGGAGTCTGGGGAGGTTAGGGATCTCTATGAAGAGATCTGCATGGCACTAAGGAGGCTGGCTAGCTTCATATCTTGGGTGTCTGGGGATGCCAAAAATAAATACCTACATCAGAGCCCAGAAACAAAGCCGTCCTCATCAAATAAATCACGTGTGTTAAACACGAAGGCATGCTCAGGCAGCCAGCTAGCTTACGTATTGTGGTTCTTCCTGTCCTGCTCAGTAGAATTGCGACATGAACATGAGACTGGTTGTGCACGCCTGTTTGGGTACCCAGCTTACTAGCAGCTGTGGTAAATAAATGTGGAACCCGCTGCCTCACGCCTGTCACAAGTGTGAATGTGACCTCTGATAACATTGTTTTGTCACTTTTCACTCCCATAAGCAATAAAGACAAATAAGTCACTTCCTGACAAATGGCCCAGAGCTCTGAAGGAAGGAGACGTGAGTCTTGGGACGTTTTTGCATTGAACTCCTTCGAGGGTTCACAGCCATCAGCTTCCTAGGGAGCATCAGGGAGGATCACATCATGTATGTTTTCCTTGTAGCCCATGAAATTTCAAAAGGCCCGTGGATTCAAGACTTTATGTTATTGCATTTTGCAGTAATGAATAGCTGGTTTCAGATTAAAGTGAGAAGCGCCTGTACTTTGTCTGTGTCTAGCCATGAGTCCCTGATAAGGTTATCGCATGTTCTTTCTGGAGTGATTTCCAATCCAAGTAAAATTCTTCCTAGGGATAACAGATGCATAGTGTCCTTTCAACGTCATAGCCATCCAGATACTCAGGATATTATCACCCGATTTGTCAATAGATCTTTGTATGTCAGTAGTTTAGACGAGATCCTGTTGGACTGGGGTGGTCCATAAGTCCAATGATTGGTAGCTTTGTAAGAGAAAAGAGGAAGAGACTCAGCAGCAATACCTACACAGGTAAGATGGTGACAGAAAGAGGAGCCGTAGACCTACAAGCCAATGACCATGGGAACCAACAGACACTAAGAAGGCACAAGAAAGGATTTTCTTTAGGGCTTTCAGAAGAGGAATGGCCTTGAATAGCGTGATGCCGGGTTTGCAAGTGTAGAACTGCGAGAGAATAAAATGCGGCTCTTTTAAGTCCCACTCCTAAGCCACCCCCCACCCTTTGCTTGTGATAATTTATCACTGCAGCCCTAGGGAATGAATGCAACAGCTACAGAAACCTAGGGCCTGGCATAAGAAGAGAAGGGAGCCAGTATACTATACTTCCTCAGCACAGACGGAAGCGGGGTAGCTATTTGATAAGTCTAATTACCAGCGCTCTGGGTAAGAACATGTCTTGCTTAACAGTTGAAAGATGGACCTCACTAAAGTGACGGAGGGAGAAGAGAGGGAAAGGGAACGTGTGACAGGAAGGCAAAAGGAGGGACTATTGAGATGGCTAGCGGTGCCTGGGAAGGATGGGGGAGAGTCGAATAGTAACAAAGTATAGTAATAGAGATGTGTATGAAAAGTAACCGTGAGACCTGTGGCTGCTTTGTCTGCTAACTACAAAACTTACTTTAAGAAAGAGTTGAGCCTTTGAAATTAGTCTAAGTTGATTCCTCAGCCCGCCGTTTACCATATACAAGTTATTCACTCTCTCCAAGTGGGGACTCACCATATGAGGCCGCTGGGAGAGTTAGGAGGAGAGGCCACTTAAGGGCTGGGTAAGTACTGCCAAGTTGTTAGGTCCCAGTCAGGGGAGAGTGTTGGAGTCAGATATTGCTCTAAACACCTAACTTCCCAAAAAGCAGGGTACAGTGTGGTTATCCCATGATGCCCTGGGATATTGGTTAAAAGACCCCACGGATACAGTTTCCTCAAAATGCTTATATTTCCTGGGCTGTTCAAGACCCACTTATAGGAGAGTGAGACACTTATATTTAGACTACTGTACTCTGAGAGTGGAAATGCTATGTAAGTAGCTGCTAGACTCTATTTAGGGACTGATGATAAGGAAAGTATCTGTCCAGGCTAGGTATAGTGGATACACATGTAACCCAGCACTCGGAGGCTGGGGCAGGCAGAGGCACTTATGGTCAGGCAAGGCTACCTAGTAAGACCTGTCTCAAAATACATTTTAAAAAAATAATAAATAAGCCGGGCCATGGAGGCGCAGACCTTTAATCCCAGCACTCAGGAGGCAGAGGCAGGTAGATCTCTGTGAGTTTAAGGCCAGCCTGGTCTACAAAGAGATTTCCAGAACAGCCAGGGCTGTTAGAAAAACCCTGTCTCGAAAAACCAATAAATAAACAAATACTAAAATTGTTTTAGTGTGTGTGTATAAAACAGACAACACAACTTTTAAAAAATGTTTTTAAAATTTTAGTTGAATCCTTGGATGCAGAAGCCACAGTTGTTCAGAACCAATGACACATACTAGAAGCAGACAGAGCCAGGCGCCCACCTTGTATCGTCTTTCTCTGGGCCTCAGTGAATCCTGTTTGTGAAGCAAGAACAATTATCTGGTGCTTTCAGACCCAGAATTCAGTGTATAGCTTCATTCATTTTCAGTCTTTCTGGTGTTGTTGTCTGTGTGGTTTTGTTTGCTTTTTTGTTTTGTTTTGTTTTTAGACAGGATCTCACTCTATAGACCAGGCTGCCCTCAAACTCACAGAATTCTAGTTGCCTCTGTCTCCCTCGTGCTGGGATTAAGGGCATGTGGTAATACTCCAGCTTCATTCTTAGTCTTTAGAAATGATTCCATGTGAAGAAAAGATTAAAGTTGCTATGGAAATGTCCAAATAAATCCATAGTCTCTATAAATCATAATCACAAGTTTGACTTTGAAAAACCTATGCATGGATTCTTCTTTCTCTGCAATTAGTGCGTGTCAAAGCAAAAGTTGCCCTTTCGCTAAAATCATGTACTTTTTTTTCCTTTTTAGACAGGAAAATCTGAGAAATAACAAAAATAAAAACAGTAATGCCTCATGTTTACATAACATCTCTGATCTGAGACTTTCTTGTATGGTATTTTTATAAACTGTGCGTGTGTCTAATTTTGGGAAGTCACACAAAAGTGCTAAGCTGTCTAGGTCACCAGTGTTACGGGAGCTCTTCAAAGCGGCACGTGGAATGCAATAATAAACTCGATTTTTTGTTTCACAGGAAGCACTGGCTCTTTTGGTCTTAAAGGATGTTGCATCGCGTGGTAAAACAGAAATGAAAAGTGAGGCAGAATCTAGAGTGAAGTCCATGTGTTCTAAGTGTGGCTCTTATTAGGATGTGCGTGTTAGGATATGTAGCAAGCATGTGACAGAGGTGTTCTCTGCCCGGACGTGACTCTAAGTGCCTTCGAGCTCTAAGTCTCAGAAGCCTCACAGCCTGAGCTTTCGAAGTGAGTAAACCGAGGCCCAGAGAAGGGGAGTGAGGTGATTCAAAAGCTGAGCGCTGGCCATCCAGGGGACTGGTATTCAGCTCCAGCATTCTGATGGAATTCACTGCGATTGCCACCACACTCGGGGGGGGGGGGGGGGGGGGGGGGGAAGGGAAGCTCAAAACGTTTTCAGATAACCCACTGCGCTCACTGTTCCTGTTCTGTGTTCCATACTTGCGTACTCCACGAGGACACACGGGACTCTAGATCGGGTCACTGATGGATTCCGCCAGCACGCACCATGCCTCAGCCTTAGGAAGATGTCTCTAGGCCACACCAACTGTTAGCAAGTGCTGTAGTTGTCAGATAGATAACTGGTATATTGACATATGCGAGGGCAAGAAAGAGCCAAGTTCATGTTAAGTTTTGTTTCTGGGCAATAAGCTTCATGTAACCGTTTCATCTCCTTCCAATACATAACCCAATCGCTATCAAAAAAAAAAAAAAGTCTATGATACTATTTCCATTATATATTCACATATTGTAAGAAATCTATGCATATTTCAAAACACCTGAAAAGCCCTAAGAATTGGATCAAATCCATTTCGAACCATTTATTGCTATTTCTTATTCCTTGGAATTATTTGAAGTCTAAATGGCTGAAATTACTACCATCTGTACAGCACTTGAAAGCTTCACCGTAGGGCACACTGGTCAACACTGATTTTTTTTCATGGCTTCTAGTCATCTCCTCGTGCCTGTGATGTCGCTTCTAGCTCCTGAGAAATAGACTCATTCTATCCTCTCAGGAGAAAATGGAACAACCTTCGAGGCTGGCGTGTCACCAGCGGGAACACTTCATCTGTTGCTGCGGAGCTCTGATCAGAGCATTTAGGGCTTTGTCCTATGCCACCTCCACAGTGGACTCAAACCTCAAGGCTTTTAAGAAGCATTGTCAAAGAATGTTGGCCTGCTAAGTGGCATGTCCTTTGTGATTACAGGCAATATTTTCCCCGTTTTGTAAAGTTTCTCCATGTTTGTGGGGGGGGGGGTCTTCGATCAGGCAATACTAATATTGCTCCCAAAAGGAGCCCTCTCCTACTCCCCATTTTTTTTTCAGTCTCTTTAAAGGAGGCCAAAAATTAATTTAGAACTTCCAGGCATAAATAGGGAGAAAAATAAATAAATTAAAAAAAAAAGAAGTAGGATATTTGTTCTCTGGAAACCGGTCCTGTCTCTCATTCATTTGTTTCTGTAATTTAGGAACCTATGACTCCAAGCGCGTGCCCATCTGTCACGAAGGACTGACTTCGTTTTGAAGGCATTTGCAGTTATCAGGGGGCGCAAGCAGGGAGGGGCGCCAGGGTGTGCAGGGACGTGCAGACAGAACCTGCCTGTGTAAGCATTCTTCCTGGAGGAAACCCGGCTAAAAGGCTGATAAACCCCAATCTCTTCTCACAGCTGCTCTCGGGGCGCCTTAATGCACTCCTTCATTCGTTCATCAGCACATTATGAGAAAATAAACAAAAACACGGCCTGCTTCCTCATTGTCAGCACGTCAGGGCACTTCCTGCTAGGCGACCCTGCCTTCCACCTTAAGAGTTGGGGGGGGGGGCAAGGCCTCTGTTTTGCCCAGCTTCTTAATGGTTCTTTCTCAAGCTGAATTCAAAGAGCCTAATCAAATCTGAAGTTCTTTTGGGTGGATTAGACATCACAGACCCCCCCACCCCTACCCCACGCTCTGCAGGGCCTGACCCACCGCTCTGAAAGAATCAGGGAATAAACTGTCCTGAAATAGAGGCTGCTTCTGCTTTCTTCTTCTTCTTCTTCTTCTTCTTCTTCTTCTTCTTCTTCTTCTTCTTCTTCTTCTTCTTCTTCTTCTTCCTCCTCCTCCTCCTCCTCCTCCTCCTCCTTCTTCTTCTTCTTCCTCCTCTCTCTCTCTCTCTCTCTCTCTCTCTCTCTCTCTCTCTCTCTCAGAAAAGAAAAAGTAGCCCTCAGGAGACAAACACACTTAAAATTGCCTTTTGCCAATTCTATACGATACCTTAAACTGCATGCTTTTAAAAGATTGTCAAGTTCTTCGTGACTTTTCACTAAATCAGATGCCTTTCACCAAAGAAGAAAGTAAAACCATGGCAAAGATTCAAGCTGGTGAGGTCATGACCCTTGAGTTTAAACTCCCAGGCAGCAGCCCGAGATAGCTGTGGCGTGAGGATCTTTGCTATTGAGAAGCTGAGCGTGTTTGGAGAGTGAACTGTGGACACAGAGTCTAGCTGGTGACTGTAGCCAGAACTCCGATGGGGATCGTCATATTTCAGTGACTCCGGGGGTTGCTGGGCACCGTCATGCTGTCTCCAAGTGGCATGGGCCTTCAGTTATGAGCAAAGGCTCTGAAGCCTGACTTCATGACTCAGGCACGGCTCTCTGTGAGACCTTTGAGGCAAGCTGCTTGGTCTCCTGGGATGTTGGGTGGTAGATGAAGAACAGAGGCCAGTCTTGCCAAGCTCAAGAGCTGTTAAATACAATTAGTGGATTCACGCATTTATTACACTTTGCAGATTGTGGGCATGAGCCAAAAAGGCTCATTTTTGGTGGTAGTCTGGGTTGGTCTTGACAGAAAAAAGATAGCAGCAGACACGCAATGGAATCTGGTGTATTGGTAAGTACTAGAAGCATCTATCTGAGAACCTGTGTGACAGAAGTTTATTCTCGCTGAACAGAAATGAAGTAAGCTGTTGGCAGCAGCCTGAGATTTCAGCATGCTTTAGAACCAAAGGCCTGGGGGAAGAGGGAACATTCTTATCTGTGATTTGTGAGCTCAGACACAACCTCTCCATGTCCTTATATTTTTAAAAAAAAAAAAATAGAGTTGAACCAAAATGTGTAAAATATTTCTGAACACTCTTATTTCCCCCAAAGATCCTATGATTCTACTTAATGCCATGAGCTATTTGAAGGTAAATGAAGCAGCAATGAGTAATATCCCCATAGTAATGACAGACAATTCAATACTGTAGTATTTAGACTCTAAATATACCACTGTTCCAAAGTCTCTCAGTCCCGTCCCTTTCATTAGATTTAAATCTCTTTGCAGACCAGGCCGATGCATGCATCATTCTTCCTCCTCACAGTCCACAGCAGAGCAGTTAATATCTGGTGAGCATCAGCCTTGTGCTAAGCGGAACTTAATTCCATACCCCAGGCTAAGGCGATCACCTCACAGCTCTGTCATCACCGTGGTTGACTCATTGCTAGCCCAATTCAGATAGGGTCCCAGAAAACAAACCGGGTGTAAGACTCAGCAAAGCATGTGTCTGGCCTTTTCCTCACTCCAGGGGTTAATAACCAAGATGTTCCAGCCACTGTTCTGGTCCTTAGGGACATTCTGTGCCACCATGACAACCCTGAAAGGCCACATGCATGCATCGAGTACCAGTGAAGCCTCACTAGACATTAATTACCTTGTGCTCCGAACTTTTCTCCCCTAACTGGAGGGTTCTGCAGGTCTTTAGCATTTCATTAATATTCCCCTGTGGTGAGAAGTGTGACCTTGCCCAGCTTATAAGTGACGACAGCGGGTTCTGCCTGACACACCCTGCGCTGGACACCGTGGTGGTGAACTGGGGGCAGGCTGCACCCTACATCTGGTTCTTCCAGATCTGTTCGGAAGCAGTGAGGGATGCCCTCAAGACCAAGTTAAAGCAAATGCCAAAAAGATTTCTGCAGCATTATAAAAAACTGTCAAAGTGAAGGAGGAGGAGCCAACCCTGACGGGAGCACGAAGAGCTGGATCTTTAAGGGGAAGACATGGGGGTACCTGTTACTGGCAGACTGAAACCAACCTCACCTCCTGGGCACAAAACTACCGGTCTTGTTGATAAACTGACTAGGCCAACAAATTAATGTAGTTCATTCAAGAAAAATTAACAACCACACACATATATAGGTTTATGCAGAGCGAAATCCTGAGCCTTTATCAAATAATCTCTGGAACTTCTTAAAAAGCAGCGTATTCTGCAGTCGACCGGTGATGCCTACTGCTAGGGGTTCTCTGCGCTCCTTAGCGTTTCCTGCTGCTCTGTTTCTGGTCTTAAGTGCGTTCCAAAATACTCTGGGATCTGTCAATTATCTGTAAACCAACTGACAGGTATCCAGTGCAGACCACAAGCAGACACGTCTTCACCCTCGTAGCTGCCCTCAGACGGCACTGTGAAAAGTAAAAGTCCCTCATCTGCAGATGAGTGCCCGAGAGAGGGCTGCTCTGTGATTCCTGGGGCCAAAAGGCTGCTTAGAGATTTATCACTCCAACGCTTATCAGCCACGAAGTGGCTGTCTTCCATTTAAACAGCAGCCTGCTTCCCTTCTATGGCTCCATCCTCAGCTGCCAAGGTTCTTGAATGCTAATCAGGAGACAGAGGACACTCTGATCTTGTCAAGTGCTCCCAGGGCCATCTGACACAGGCAGTGTGCAAGCATCAGAACTGGGGGCAGCACCCCCTCAGCTAAGGTTCAATACAGACATGACCATAGCCCACGCTGCACCCATCTCCGAAAAGAGAAACAGAGCACGCTAGCTCTGGTTTTTTGTTTTGTTTTGTTTTAGAAATTTCAGATGTTTAAAAATAATAAAGCAGCCCACATATGCACAGCTACAAGAAACAAGACTGACATGTTAGTATCAGAAGTCTAAGAATAACATGCATGGGCAAAACGTGACTCTAGGAAAAGCATTTGAGATAGAAAAATACAATTTTGCAGCCAGTGTGAATAATGGCATCTGGGTGTTTATTCAGCAAATGAGACCCTCAGCAACACTGTATCTGGCAGCTTTTATAGCGAAGTTACTGTGGTTTGCCGGTAGAAAACAATCAGGTCCCAACTGACAAGTCTTTGCTGAATTTACTGTTTATTGAAGCCCTTCCCAACTTCACCTCATAATGAACAAATATTTCACAGTCAGACCTGCTCCCTAAACTTCACTTCTTAGTCTTAAACAAGGGGGGGGGGGGACCTGTCCTGTCCATCTGTCCCCCCTTTTAAGACTCTGAACCATCATTAGTATTTACAAGAACCATAAAAGACAATCAACAGATTATTTTCCTTGACCACCAGCTCTGACCTGTGGCTCCTAAGAAAATAAAAACAACCCACCGACTTCAGTTCTGTCTGGAGAATCACAGAGTCTCAGAGCGGGAAGCACCCTCACGAGCTCTCAAAGGAAGGGAAATTTGGGGACCGTATAGTTCATATACATGTAAATGAATCTCAAGAGAACAATGCATGGTTCTCGTTAGGCAAGCGGGGGGGGGGGGTCAGAAGGGCCCTGATGAGGTGCAGCCATCAGATGTGATGTGATAGCTCCCAGAAGGACACAAAGATAAGAGGAGGAGCCAGGCTTAGGGAATCAAAGCTGAACTCAAACCCTCTGTGGAAAGCTAGCCTCCTGGGAAACGCTGGTCATTTCAACTCAGCACGGCTGCGTTTGAATTCTTATTAGCACCAAATCTGCTCCTAATATTAACTGCTAAGGTCAAGTTCAGACACCAAGAGCATAGGTGTGTGGGTAGATACAACCTGATGTGTTTATCTCCACGGCACAGACTTTCTGCTGCAGGCGTGTGCCCGATGGCACAGCAGCTGTAGGAAGTTGTTTATCTAGCCTCTTGACCTCTGTGGGATGTGGGGAGATGGTAAAAATCACAGTTTTAAATTATAGGGATCCTCTAGGCATGCCAGCGTCTTCTTGGCATGATGGAGGCAGCAGAAGGTCAAGAATGAAGGACCGCGCCCGAATGGCATCTGTGAAAACAGTCTTCAGCCCTGGCTAACAGTACTTGGGCCCAGATGCACGTCACCCCTTCAGCACTCAGAACAGACTTCCTGGGCTCCTACAGTGCATGGCGCACAGCTAAAAGGCATTAGACAAAAAAAAAAAATTCTAATAACAGCAGCTGGGCTCTCCTGACCTTTTCTAAGATCAGTTGATCTTTGCAAATTTATTCTTCCCATTTTTCAAAATATATTAATTGTACTGGGGTGAGAAATGGTTCAAAATCTTCAGGTCTTTTTTTATTTTTTACTACAAAAACATTATGGGGAGGGAGGTCTAAGACAAATAAAAACTTTAAAGGAAGATGACAGTTTTCACAGAGAAGAAGGCTGTCAGCCAGCCTGAGGATCACACCACTTCTACTCTGATGGGCTCCCTGCTCCTGCCTGCGGGGGGGGGGGGGAGGGCGGGGGGGGCCTGCATTAATTTACAAATGGGCCTGATCTATCAACCCAATCACTCCTGAGAAACAACAACCATATCATTAGGGAAGTTTCCAAAACAGCCCGGCTCCTGCTTGAAAGCCAATCCCTCAGAAGCATGCTAAGCATTACTTTTGTTATGACATTTGGATGAAGTCACCAAAGGTCCTTTGGTCTTTCTCTGTCAACGTCAATGTCCTCTGGGGACCCAGTGTTGTGATCTCGAAAGGCAAAGGGAAACAAGTCAGGGTCTTCAAGGAGGAGGACGCACAGGCAATAATAATTTTTAACAAACTCAGCTTCTCCCATGGGCCTAGAATAATTAGAAAATATTTTGTTTCTTCCTCCAAAGAATGAGCTTGCCATCAAAAGCAGAACGTATGTTCATGTTTCTCTGAATCATGTTAATTGATCTGACATATCCCTGATCTGACAAAGTATCTGTAAACTCAGTTATTCAGCCTAAGCTATCTCTAGATATGCAGACTACATGCATATAATACAGTTACAGAAGGCGAGATAGGTTCTCTGGAACCTGAGGTAGAAGAGTTGGAATAAAATTCCATTTCTACTTGACATTGCTCATTCGTTGCAAGTATCATGCATGTATACACATGCATATGTCTGTATCTGTGTGTCCTTTCACCAGGAGTACCAAGATTGACGTGCATGGGTCTTGCCTTCAAGGGACCTCTTAATCTAATTGTGTTTTAGAACTAGTTTGTTTGACATGGTTTTCAGCAGTGATTTTCCTATAACAGGCCATTTCAGACTTAAAACCTGAAATTTCTCATTCTTTGATTACCAAGTAACTGAAGTTGGGCCTGCAGCATTCTGAGCCTCAACGTTTCACTGTTGTGTTGACTTGCCTTGGGGAGCTGGCCTGAGAGTCTTCCAAAGTACTAATAACAATGATGACGTTAGGAAAAGACATAGCCTAGCCGAGTTGGCACCTTAAGTTAAGCATCACAGTTAGGAAATGTCTTTTAAGCAAATTATTACAGCTTAGATATGGCGTGAGAGTTTCTTGGGGTTCACTACTGGATACTTGGTCTTCGGCGGTGGGAGCTTTATGAAGGGGAGCCTTCTGGGAGGTCTTTAGGTCATTGGAGGTCCTGGCAAGACGAATTAAAGTTCTTTGGGGCTCCTGAGTTGATTCTCATCAAACAGGTTGTTCTAGAAGCCAGAGTTCAACCCCTGAATTGCTGTCTGGCTTCTGTCTGACCAAGTGTTCGCTCCCTGTTATACACCTCTTGTTGCTATGATACCTTCCGCCATAAGGCCATCCTCAAAGCTGAGCTGATGCCGCAATACCTTCAGGGCCCAGAATTGAATATTAAATATGCCTCTCATTTGACTGGAAGTTCCAGGCCACTGGGTTACGTAGTTAGAGTATATCTCTAAAGTCACATAAAGAAATGGCTTTTCCTTTAAAAAAGTTACCCAGCCTCGGGTACTTCATTGGAGTGACAGAAGATGGACGATTACACAAACGGATCTATGACGATACACGAGTTTCCTAATTTCAAGTCCTTGTCCTGGAAAGTGACGTACTATTTCATACATGTTTTCTTTGTTATCATTAGGAAAGCTTGTGTTCATACATCACAGAGGTCTCTGTAAAGAGGAAAGACCTTTCAGAAACTGCCAGCATGCTAATCACCTCTCAAACAATAAAAGACTCTGGGGACGGTTTAAAGGCCAAATTCATTCTCCCCAAAGTTGGAACTAGCCCACCTTTGAGACCCCCTTAAAGAGCTTTTCACCACAAGGGAGCTTTTCCAGAGACACTTCCAAGGGTCAGTATCACCATCTTGACCCTTCCCAAAAGGTAAAATCTCCAAACAGCTACCCACTTCCTTCTGGATATCAAAGAGTGTTGATAGCTCATCCTCAGGGCCAGGTGGCAAGCTCGAGACGGGAGTGGTGATTTGACATGAACGGGCATTATAATGCAAAGTGTAAAAGCTCCCAATCATGTGTTTACCACAGGGGGAAAATCTGATGAAATAAGTTATGGTATTAATTTAGACATTAGGTTAGAATACCGCATAGCTGCCTACAATGGTATAAGCAGGGACAGAAAACAAATGGTCAGTTTTCAAATGGCAAAAATTCCTAAACTCGCATGCAGCATTTGTGTGCTAGTTCCTTCTTCATGCAGTGGTAGAATAATTAATTCAACAGGAAGATGTTCAAGTTATATTTCCAAATGAAAGGTCCAGTGTTAAAAGACACACTATAGTCTGCTTGATGCACCTCTCGCTTTGCTTGGTAATACTGGGAAAATATATGCACTGATATATGCAGGAGTGGTCTCTGAGTGGTGGGATTAAATGTCACTGTTTTACTGTTGATATTCGGCTTTGCTGTGGAAACTATCTGTATTTTCTCCATTTTCTACAATGCTTGTGCTGGTTTAGCAAACAGAAAATAGGAACAAAAGTTGAAGTTGCAAATACAACACTTAGAAGGGTTTGTTAATCCGTCCTCAGCAGAAAGGTTCTAACTCACGTCCATTGGCCCGTTTGTTTTAACAGTGGCTGGCACAGCGATTAGAAGATGCTGAATAGAGACTGCTCAGTGGTAAAGGAACCTGCCTGATAGACTGGTGACCAGAGTTCCAGCCCCAGCGCACACATGCTACAGGCCTACAATACCGTTGCCAGTGTCATGATTAAAGCACGAGTTGGGACCCTAGCGGGTCCTATGGTGGATGAGAAACACAGGCGGGAGACACACACGCCATGCAGACAGAGCTTGAGTGCCGAGTTTATCGAGAGGAAGGTAGCAGGGAGGGAAGGGAGAGAGAAAGAGAATGTGTGAGACATATGTGTAAATGAGTGTGTGTGTGTGAGAGAGAGAGAGAGAAAGAGAGAAAGAGAGAGAGAGAAAGCGAATGTCAGTGTATAAGTGTGTTTTGTGAGAGTATGTATGTGAGAGAGAAGGTCAGTGTGAGACGGGTGTGTATGTGAGTGTGTGTATATTCAGGAGAAAGAGAGAGAATGTGAGTGTGTGAAAAGTGTGTGGGTGTGAATGTGTATGCATGGGAGTGAGAATGAGTGTATATGGGTGTGTGAATGTGTTTGTGTCTGAGTGATGGTTAGAGCAGAGCCTGTGTCTGAATGTGAGTGTGTGTGAGCATGCACATGTATGTAATGTGTCTCATTGTGTGAGTGTGTGTGAGAATGCATATGTATGTAATTGTGTGTTAGTGGTGAGTATGTATGAGAATGCATATGTGTGTAATGTGTCTGAGTGTGCGTGTGTGAGAGAGAGAATGTGTATGTATGTAATGTGTCTAAGTGTATGTGAGTGTGTAGCAGTGTAAGTGTGTGCTTGAGTGTGTATGTCTCTGTGTAGGGGGAGTGTATATGTGAATGTGTTTTAGTATGCATGAATGTCTACATGTAAGTGTGAGTGTGGGTGTGAATTTGAATGTGTGTGAATGAGTGTGAACAAGGTGAGTGAGAGTTTGTGTGGGAGGGTACGGGTGTGAGTGTGAGTACAAGTTTGTGTGTCCGAGGGTCTCAGGCCATGGCTTTTAAGTGTGAGCACGTGCACGGAAGACACAAGGTTGGAGCTGATTCTAGTGTGTATTTCAGTTCTAGTTCACTGTCCCCAGCGTTTAACAGAGTCGCAGAAGTCAGAAAGCCCGAAGAAAACCCTGCTCAGAACAGCTCCATTCTGCCTAACTTATCGGCAGCCCCCAAACGGCTTCCCTTTATGAAAAACAGCAGAGTACCCTGGACCACAACAAGTCGTTAAGAAACCACAGAGGACAGCTGAAGAATCAGCTTTCATTTTCATCCCAGTGACCCCCATGCTTGTCATCTTTATTAAGACATCAATTTCCTGTTCGCTTCCCTCTTGCCCTTTAAGTAAGGAAAACCAGTTCCCTGGAGGAGACTAGAGGGAAAACAACACGGACAGGGCACTTAAAGCAGAAACAAAAATGGATGAAGGGGAGCTCATATTTCTTCACCCCCGCCCCCCTCCCCAGTGACAATCCCCTCAACTGAGAAACTAGAAAACCGTGACACCAGAATGAGACAGGACTGCCACAAACTGTGCATGACTCAGCTTCTCTCTCTACTCAGGGACCTGGTAGATAAAGACTCACTGAAGAATGTAAAGCGAAAATCAAGAAAGAATGAGAATAATTGATATTTTAGGAGAAACTTAGCTTGATTTCACTAAGCCACTAATTTCAGTAATTATCACTGTAGCCGACATTTAATCATTGCTTAGTAATTAAATGTCAGGCCCCAAACTAAGCTCTAGCTGCTGCTCGCCGTATTTAGTTCCCACAAGACTCCTTGGAAGGATGGTTGTGTTCTTCTGACAGTTGAAGACACCTCCGTACATCATGGCTCCAGTGGCCAGGAGAACCCAGAGTCCACTGCTCCCCTGGAGCTTACAAGTCCAGCCTCTTGTCTCAGAAAGATTATTCTAGTTGTCTATGACTGCGTGGAATTTGTCCTTAAATTCAATGATTTGAGATTTTCATTGGTTCTCATGTCCCTGTCCCTGCCATTCTTGCTCAAGATCTCGCCTTTGTGTTAAGTCAGGTGATTCACAGGCCAAAAGTTATCTAGGACCTGATTGGGTTGGATGTCCAAGCAGGCACACCCATACAACCTCTAGATAATTCTGGCTATTGGCTAAAAACTCAGGGCAAGCTGTGGATCTGACATTCATGTGACCTGGGCCTTTGACATCATGACACCTGGATGCCAAGAAGAAGCATTCTGAGAGCAAGCATCCCAGGAGACCCAGATAGATGTGACAAGGCCTCTTAGACTCAACCTAAACACCATGACCTGGGCAAGAGTGTACACAAGTATAGCCCGATTCAAGAGGAAAGGGATAAACAGGGTCTGATGTTCAGGAGTTGGGACATTCATCTCTAGATACTAATTACACAGTCCTTTCTATGAAGCATAAATATGTATGTGCCACTCTGGGAAGAAACACAGGGAAAGGGGAGAGAGCTCCAAAGAGAAAAGGGGGGAATTGAGAAGACCAGCAAACCATGTTAGGAGGTAGATCTAAAAACAGCACCAAGAAAAGCAAACCCAGGTCCTAAACACGTTTAAACTTTGTTCTAACTTTTCCATGTAAGTTCTGAACATCTCTACGCGGTCCTCAAATGCCTGCCCTGAAAACAGGTCCTCTAGAGTCCTCAAAGATGTGTTGCAGGTGACTTCTTTTTCCCTTGCTTCATTAAGGGATGATTGAAAAGATGGCGAGAGGTTTTGAACTCCAACCAGCCTAAATATGAACTTAAAATCTAACGTTACTCAAAGACCTAAGACAGCTCTTTAAAAATCTTTTTCTACTTTTTTTAAAATTATTTTTAAGTTAGCACAGCAATGTCATTACAACATTCTCATCAGTATTTATCATTATATATTTTGTCCCCAAAACCCAGGAGTCAACTTATATAACATTCTATTCCTCCATCTGAATTTCATGAACAATAAAAATAGCTGCTTCTAAAATACAGTATCTGTTTGTCTGTCTATGTTACTGCCAAACAATCACAATGTATTTAATTCAAGCCATATTTAATATTCCCAAATCTAATAGAAAAAAACCCGTAAGTTTCCTTCATTTAAAAAAAAGATTTACATTCTCTCTCTCTCCCCTTCCCCTCTCTCTCTCTCTCTCTCTCTCTCTCTCTCTCTCTCTCTCTCTCTGTGTGTGTGTGTGTGTGTGTGTGTGTGGCCAGAAGAGGACACCAAATAACCTGAAGCTGGTGTTACAGGTGAGTGTGAGCATCTCAACATGCATGCTGGAGACTGAACCCTGGTTCTCTGCAAGAGCAGCAAGCACCTTAATTGCTGGACCATCTCTCCACCACCACCACCCCTTTTCAAAGGAGCAACCCAAGAAGAAATGAGATTATTTGCTAAGAATGTCGGGAGAACTGAGCAGTAGTGGTGCATGCCTTTAATCCTAGCATTCATAAGGCAGAGGCAGGTGGGCAAGTGGATCTCTGTGGGTTCAAGGCCAGCCTGGTCTACAGAGTGAGCTCCAGCCAGGACTTCAGAAAAGAAGGAGGAGGAGGAGGAAGAGATGGAGGTCAGAAGGTCCCTAATCTCAAAGCCCTAGAACATAAATATGAGTTAAAAACATAAAACCAATAGAAGAAATACAGGAGAAACATTTCTGTACACTGATATGGGCAAAGGAATTTTTCTTCTGAGACTCCAAACGCACAGGCAATAAAAGACCCAGACAGGGGGTAGTATAGCAAGCTCAGAAGTGTCTATACAGTAATGGAAAAATAGGAGTAAAAGCCACTCTATAGTTGAGGAGAAAGTAATCTAATTTAAAATTATAGTCCCTCATTTCCCTATGCCAACTCCCCAGCAGAGTTTCCCCTGTGCTCAGCCCTTTGCCCAGGAGGTGTTAGCTCCAGGAACATGGTCCTAACAGTTCTGTACTTTGAAAGGCAAACTTCGTGAGGTGAGGCAGGAAGGTGGGATGTAGCATCATACAAAGTTATTTTTCCTTGTGTAAACGTTTTCTCAGTTTCATAGACAGTAATTGCTACTGAAAGGGCCGGCGGGAGGCACCATTTGACCTGTTATTTTTGTTTTCCTCCATGGAAGTCTCAAAGATGGCCTCCCGCGTCCCCAGATGACATCTCTAGCCCTTCTGTACTCCAGCAGACACGGTTTCTCCTTCCCCGATAACTGTTCTTCCTCCGAGTCTCATCTCTTCACTCACTGTTCTTTCCTCTCTGGCCTGTGACAGGATATCAAAAGGAAGAGCTCTGGAGCCGAGGAGACAGTGCTGAGCTCCCAGGCCTGGGAGAGAGCTTAGAGCTTTCCTTCCCCGCACCAGGAAAGGTGCAGTGGAACTTCTTCTGAAAGGGGAATCAAGAATCTGCCTGTGACAAACAGGACCTGAATTCCTCTCGCTCTGAGGGGAGCCCTGTCAAAGCCTCTCTCAGGACTTTCTGAACACTGAGCACCACCCCTACTATTACTGTCCTAACTCCCCAGCCCCACTCACCCGTTATTCTTTATAATCAAGGAAAGATGGAAAAGAAATAGAATGTTGGAATTGAAAACTTCCAGCCTTGTGGGTCCCCTGGGAGACAGAAGGGGTGCGATCCTCCGTTCTTTAGGAAGCAAGGGGAGGCTGTCAAAGACCAGCCTACAAAGAACTCAAACGTTCTAGGGTAGGAGCACGAGAATTAGAGTTATTAAGCAAAAGAAACAGGTATAAGAGAAATAAGAGAGAGAAACACAGAACAGCATCAGGAGCGACAGTCAGTGAACACTGAATCCATCCGCCTTTATTTTCCACACGCTTATATACTTCACAAAAGGGGAAGAGGGAGGCAACAGACTTCGTTAACATGATATAAGGAATAGACTTGAATTCTCTGTTCTTTGGTCCAGGTGGAACAGATTCACCCCTGTACCCAAAAAACTAATTAACCACACCCTAGGTCAGAATCTCTTGTTTGTAGCCACACCTGTTGTCAATAACTTTGAAAGAGAAAAAATAAGCTCAAACTCTTTGACCTCCAGTCAAGGTGGAACAGGCTTGTGGGCCCTCACAAGATGCAAGCTTGCAGAATACTTTGAGGTATAAGGAGGAAAGGGTGGAACCGGCGTCTCAGACTTGGCTAGATACACACTCTGAAATCCTAAACTGAGACTGCCCCCCTGCCCCTAAGATGGTTTGGCTGGATCTCATAGAGTTTAGGAGTATCTGATGAATACTACCGGTGCCTATGGTTCTTCTGGAGATTTACAAAGGCAAAATCCTTGGCATGAATTCCTAGGAGGAAGATCGGTACGTTTCCACCACCTCCACTCTTGCCTTGGTAGCTCCACCCAGGTCCCTTCTCTAAAGTGGTCTGCAGCCTTCTGGGATCCAGAGAATGAATGGTTCCCTAGGCTGCTCACAATGTCTACACAAATTATCCCACACAGCAATGGAGAGAACCAGATGAAACCAAACCCAAGAGAAGAACATCCTAGCTCTCCTTCTCATCCCTAGCCCAGGCCTAGAAATGCATGACATTTTGTCTCTAATGCTTCTTTCTGATTCTGCACGGGGGGTTTCCAGTATTTCTCAATCAGGGCAAAATGGTATCTCCAGGAGGAACCTGGGACAGCGGGAGGACTTGTTTGGAGAAAAAGACAGAGGAATGCTGTTTTAAAATGTGCATAGCAGCCGGGCGGTGGTGGCGCACGCCTTTAATCCCAGCACTCAGGAGGCAGAGGCAGGCGGATCTCTGTGAGTTCGAGGCCAGCCTGGACTACAAGAGCTAGTTCCAGGACAGGAACCAAAAGCTACGGAGAAACCCTGTCTCGAAAAACCAAAAAAAAAAAAAAAAAAAAAAAAAATGTGCACAGCAGTTCCATCCTAAGAGCTGCTCACCCACCCAGAAAGGACCAGGGCAGGAGGTAGACCTCAGGGCTGATCCGCCCTCCACCCACCCCCATCCCAAGTCCTTGCTTTCATGGCCCTCTCCGTTTCATGGTGAGTGAAAGACGGTGTTCATATTCCAGCCACGGATCTCCCTGGTCTCCTTCGGACTAACTCCAAAGAGCTAGCCTTAGACTTGGCCTTAGATTCACGCCATAAACTCGAATGGGCTGAAGTTTTTGTAACTGAGGCAGTGCAGAAAATTAAAGGATCTGCCAAATATATAAAATAGCGGGAAAGA
Organism: Alexandromys fortis; assembly: GCF_014885135.2. Lineage (NCBI taxonomy): Eukaryota > Metazoa > Chordata > Mammalia > Rodentia > Cricetidae > Alexandromys > Alexandromys fortis. The sequence continues at coordinate 31,528,046 of NW_026067949.1, forward strand.
GAATTTAACTGAACGTTATAGAAACCCAGCACTTGAAAAAAAAAAAAAAAAATAGAAGCCTGTCATGTCTCTACCCGTTTCTGATGGAACTCCTCCGCTGACTCCATAAAGTGGAGCCGGGTCATGGTTTTCAAACACGTCAAGGAAGGAAGGTCACAGAGACCATTTCTGTCCCCCTTACTGACCACCATAGATAAGCAACCTCTGGTCGCTCAGCTTGGAGACTTACATCCTGTTTCCGCCCAGGGCTGGGGTGGAGCCCCAGTGCCTGCCAGCGGGACGCCTGTGATTGGACGCGAAGCTCACCAGAAGCCTAGTGGGGGACCGGCCTCGGTGGGCACAGATGCATCCCTGCCAAAGAGGAACAATGGACAAGTAATAAAGGAGAGGTGGATTTTCCTCTCTCCCTCACTACAGGTGCTTGACACCCGAACCCCTGCAAATGACCCAGGAGGAGGAAATTCCCATAACAGAGCAAGCCAGGAGGATGGAGCCTCCTGGGAAGCACCTGGCCTGGTCAGATAGGAATTGGCTCTGAGCTCCCCTCCCTCCAGCAAGGCTCACATCAATTGTATGCTCACACCAACTGTAGCCCTTAAGCCCGCTTATCCTCGGTATCTTTCCTCTCTCCCTTTTCCTAATCCTTTTAACATCACTTAAACAAGTAATTGGGAGGTAGCCCAATTAATACTTCATTTAAAATGCCCACTTAATTTAAAAAGTCGATTGGTACAGGCTTCTAAAGTACAATATTGGCAATCTGGGGGATGTTCAGGTATGTTTATCTCCTGACCCAGCCATTCTGCTGAGCAAGTGAGTTTACAGCATTCTATTCTTCGAGACTGCTCAAACAAGCGATCGCGGCGTACTTGAGTAGATCAGCGATGAGTTGGGCGACAAGAATGAACTGTGACGACATCGTGGGCACATCAATGCGTACTCAGTGAAAGCTGGCTATGAGAAAGGGCTGAGGATGCCACCTGCCTCCAGCGGCCTGACATCTGGAAAAGGGGAAACTATGGAAATAGTACAAGGATAAGCGGTTGCTAGGAACTAGGGCGGAAGATTAGATAGAGAACGGGATTTTTATGGGAATGATTTATGTCATAGCACAATGATGCCTGGGTATCGTTACGCATTTCTCTAAATCCTCAACACGTGTGGCAGCCAGCGTGAACCCTAACGCAAACTGTGGGATTTGGGTGGTTATGATATGTGTCTATGCAGGTTCATTAGTTTAACACTCTAGTGTGGGTGCTGATAAAGGAGATAGTTATGAATGTGACAGGGCTATGGGTATTTGGGGGAATATCTGAAGGTTCCTCTCAATTTTGCTATGAGCCTGAAACTTCTTTTATGTTTAAAAAAAATCCCTAAAGAAAAATAGCAAGTGATATAGATTTATGGATGACAATTTGGCAATTTTTATCAAAGTTTTATGGGCCAGCAAGATGAGTCAGAGGGTTAGAGCCCTTGCTGCCAAGTCTGATGACGCGAGTTCAATCCCCATAACCTATGAAGTAGAAGAAGAGAACCGGTTCCTACCAGTTGCCCTCTGATGTACACACACGCACCGTGGCACACATACACCCTCATATACACACACAAAATAAATAAATGCAAAAGAAATTACTTTAAAAATCTCTGATGCAGTAACTCCCTGACCTATTAGCTGTTCTAATTATTATTCTGTGGATCTGTCACCCATCACTGTATTTGGAGCCTAGAGCTGTGGGATTGTGCCAGAGACAGAGCGGATGCTCAATAAAAATGTCACGTTCTTAAAGTAAGAAATATGCAACTTTAAAAGTGAATTAGTATATAAATTATTCAGTCTGGGCTTATGGAAAGCGTGGATTTTCTCTGCTGCTTAAACATGCATGACCCTTTCCAGTTACAACACATTGCTAAGACAGAGAATCAGCATGGTCTAGACAAGACTCCTTCTTACTCTATTCCATGTACCTCTTTGTCTTGCGTATTTGGCATGGCCCCACATCTCCTTCCCCCATTCTGTTTAGAACATAAATCTTTGTATCTGTATGTAACAGCAAAAGATCACTTTTTTGGTTTTTATTTTATTTTATTGAGCTATACATTTTTCTCTGCTCTCCTCCCTGCCTCCCCCATTCCCTTCAACCCTCTCCCATGGTCCTCATTCTCTGAATTTACTCAGGAGATCTTGTCTTATTCTACTTCCCAAGTATATTAGATCTATGTATGTCTCTCTTAGGGTCCTCATTGTTGTCTAGGTTCTCTGGGGTTGTGATTTATAGGCTGGTTTTCTTTGCTTTATGTTTAAAAACCACTTATGAGTGAATGAGTACATGTGATATTTGTCTTTCTGGGTCTGGGTTACATCATTCAATATGATATTTTCTAGCTCCATCCATTTGCCTACAAATTGCAAGATGTCGTTATTTTTTTCTTCTGTGTAGTGCTCCATTGTATAAATGTACCACATTTTTCTTATCCATTCTTCAGTAGAGGAGCATTTAGGTAGTTTCCAGGTTCTGGCTATGACAAACAAAGTTGCTATGAACATAGTTGAGTACATATCCTTGTGGCTCAATTGAGCATCCTTTGGATATATACCCAAAAGTGGTATTGCTGGGTCTTGAAGAATATGGTTCCCTAATTTTCTGAGAAATCGCCACACTGACATCCAAAGGGGTTATACCAGCTTGCATTCCCACCAGCAATTCAAGAGTGTTCCCTTTACCCCACAACCTCTCCAGCATAAGTTGTCATCAGTGTTTTTGATCTTGGCCATTCTTACAGGTATAAGATGGAATCTCAGAGTTGTTTTATTTGCATTTCTCTGATGACTAAGGATGCTAAGTTTTTCCTTAAGTATCTTTCAGCCATTTTAGATTCCTCTGTGAAGAGTTCACTGTTTAGGTCTGTACTCCATTTTTATTGGATTATTTGTTCTTTTGTCAACCAGTTTCTTGAGTTCTTTGTGTATTTTGGAGATCACGCCTCTGTCTGATGTGGGATTGGTGAAGATCCAAAAGATCATTTTTTAAAATGCTTTTTGCTTTATATAAGTGACATTGGGTACAACTCTGTGCATTTAGTTCTTGCTCTTTAGAATATGTTTTTAAGATCAGTCTCCATAAAACAGCGAGTACACCTAGCTTATTATGACTGCTGTGCAGTTTCTTACACTCCACCTCCACCAAGGGTTGCTAAACCAATCTCATCATAATAGAGAAATGACGTTAGAAAAGATAGAGTTCCTTTATGTGGCCTCTTAGAGACCTGTGTAAGAGTCGAAGGCATGTGATGGGGGCTGGATTGTAGGTCTGAAGGAATATGCATCTTGCATTGTTCTCCATTTCTCTATGGAATTCCAGACTGTTCGCTAACATGGGTACACCAGCTCGCATGCCTGCCAGCATCACACAGGAGCTTTGAGTTCTCTGACAGATAAACTGTCAATAGGACAAACCACAGTGGCTCTACCGTCTCTTAAGTTCTCCTCCATTGTTTTATTAACTCAAACTAAGGGTTTTATTAACTCATCTGATATGTGGGTTGTCTGACTGACACTTGTAATTATCAAACCCTATGATTTTATTTTTAGTTTTTAGCTATAAACTGATATCTTTGTGGTTTATTTAGAAGTTCAGTTTTCCAACAAAGTTCATTTTCTTTTGTTATGTGAGCTTTTTCTTTCCACTGTATTTTTGAACTTTTAATCTTTGTTTTTGAGGGGCTTTTTCTGAGGAAAAAAATAAGGATTTTATGTCGCAGTTGACTTCTGAGAGTGCTACTCTAGATGACCTTGAGGGGTGACCGAGTGCCTGAGATTGTCCCTGAATACACCATGAAGGATGAACCAGATGAAGTCATTTGTCTTCCACTTGGATCTTTCATGTGATGCCAAAATCTCTTGTACAATATCTTTGTCCTTTATTAATTCAGTCCTTGCTTTAAAAACATCCAGCTTGGGGGCCTGCAAGTTGGCTCAGTGGATAAAGGTGCTCACGGTATGAGCCTGGTGGCCTGTGTTCAAGCCTCACAACCCGTGGAAAATCGGAAGGAGAGAACTAACCCCAGCAAGTTATCCTTCAGCCTCCACATTTACACTGTGACTGCATGCCCATACACATACACACACACACAGAGAGAGAGAGAGAGAGAGAGAGAGAGAGAGAGAGAGAGAGAGAGAGAGAGAGAGAAAGGGTGGGGGAGAGGGATAAAGGGGAAAAGAGAGAGAGAAAGAGAATAAAGTTTAAAACATCCAGTTTCAACTCCATACTCTGGCCACAGGATGTAGCGAAACCAAACTGTAATGGGACTGGACACTCACTTTGCTGGGTAGGCCTCCTAGGGCCAGGCAGAGCTCAGAGGCTGCTGTTGAAGGAACAAAGTCACCAGTCTTACGAAGACATAAATCCTGTGTGCGACACAACTGACAGGCCAGGCAAGGTGTGCCCAGTGATACGACAGAGGCAAGTCTGGTGCAGGCTAACCAACGTCAGGTTAGAACTGCAGCGTGCTCCCCTGGGAGGAAGCCTCATCTGGTACTAAACTCAATAGCCGGGGAGGTTGCACTCGAACTCACAGCATCTGTGATTAACTGCCCAAGATCAGGCCACAGGCATCCTGCCACGGAGGATGGAGGAGCTCATGAGGACCCACCTCTTCCTTAGGATTTATATGCAGTTATTGGGTGCTGAGGGTTGGGGGGGGGAGTTTTCTTCGCTTGTGTGGACACTAGTAAGACACCCATGCTCCTATAAGCAACCTTAATGTAACCCATGAAGTCATCAAGAAAAAGGAAGAAGGAAAGTATTAGGGAGCTGAACTAAGGAGGGAAAGGGGACCAGTGAGGGTATGAGGGGCAGAGAAGAAAGGATAAGGAGGAGGACATCTAACTAAAATACATTATACAAGAATGAAAACATCACAGGGAAGCCTACTAGGTATAATTAATCCATTTGTATTAAAATGACCAGTTTCTTATTTTTAGGAGAATCCCATTTCATCTAATAAGACATTATATCAACATCCCATATTCATTCTCCACATGGCAATTGAGACACAGGGGAATGACGTATCTCTCTACTTCCCATTCTTTCTGGTTCCGCTGTCATGGGCTGTGAATCCTCTCCTCACTAGGTATCCGGGAACAGCTCCCGAGTCTCTCACAGGGTTTCCTTCCTTAGCTTGGTAGCTCCAGTCCACAGCGTGCCCCTTACAGCAAATATTCTAACCCGTTCAAGCTCCTGTTGATTCTCTGAGCAAGCAGTTCACTTGAAAGGCTTGTCACGTTCCATGTGTAAAACTAGGACCTCCAGACAAATTCCAAACAAAGGACCATGGGTCTACTGCCTTCTATGGTTGCTCACAACTCTATGGATATCAACTAAGGATGCTCCCCTATTTAGCAGCAGCCACCTGCCGGTTCACTGAACTGGTAACCAGCTAAATCCCCATGGCCTTTAAGAATGGTTGCTTAACCCTGTGGTGTTACCTTGGGGGCCCGCTTGGACAGTTCGGGGTGTAAAATGAGATCACCAGCTCTGGGTCCAGAGGCCATCAGATGTGTTTCTGAAACTTAAGTAACCTCACTTGAAGATTAGTCTCCCCCCTTTGACCCATCCTGCTGCAATCTGAGCCACCTGACTTCAGAACGGATTAGATCTAGGTTCAAATCCTGCTTTTGCCTAACTCTCTGACCCTGGGAACTTATTTATTATCTTTGAGCTTTGCTTGCTTTGAATGCTTTGAAAACACTAGCATTTGCTTCAGAGGAATGTGGAGCAGTGCAGCGTAGATCCAACAGGATGCAATATGAAGCCGTGTCTGGCGTAGAAAGATGGTCGCCATGCTAAGACTCTTCTCTGAACTCCTTACCCTCCCTTCCAAGTCCTCAAATGGCAAAATAAGACATTATGCACCCAATTCTCCTCTCAAGTCTATTCATTTCCTTTCATGATTCCTCAGCTCTGCCCTCTGGCTCAAAACATGTTGAGTGATCCAGGACAGCACAGCAAAGATCACAAAGTGTTCCTTTCCCGGGTGACTGATAGAACTTCGTGGGAAACTCCCAGACTCTCCACACTTCCATGCCTGCAATCAAAGGCAGGTTGCAAAACTTGATAAAGGTGACTCGCCCTCCCTCAGTGGTTTGACGTTGGCACAGCACATCCATGACAGGCAGTGGTGGGAATGTCAGAAATATGTAAGTACACGGTGTGCTTGTCTAGAACCCTTAGAGTTCAGAAAAGGATATCCCATCCCCAGAACTGGACTTACAGATGGTTATAAAGCATCACATGGGTTCTGGAACTTGAACTCGGGTCCTCTGCAAGAGAAACAAATGTCCTCTTCTGTTGAGCCATCTCTCCAGCCCCTTCAATACCTTCATTATCAACATGTGCCCCGGTTGTTTCTACACCTTGGATATTGTGAATAAATACAGAACATAGGCATTCCTCCAAGTTCTTGAGCCCCTCCTTCTGACTGATACACAGAGGTGAGATTTCTGTGTCACATAGTCGTCCTATTTTGTAGCTTGTGGAGCGAGCGAATATTGTCTTCCATAATGGTCTTAATTCCCATTCCCACCCAAAGCTTACAAGCTTTCTTCTCTTCTGCGTCATCTTTTCTCCATCATCTTTTCTCCATAGCTGTTCCAACAGGGATTGGGTAGTAGTTCATTTTATTTATATGTGTATTTCTCTAGCGATTACGGTAGATCTACTGATGCTATAGACCTTATCATAACAAATACTAGACATTTGTATGTCTTCTTTAAAAAAAATTTTTATTCAATCCTTCTGTCCAAGTTTTAATTGGGTTGTTCTGTGGGTTTGTTGATATTGTTTGTAGTGTTTTTTTTTTTTTGGTTTTGCCTTGCTTTGCTATTGAGTGGCTTTTATAGTTTATATTCAAACCTCTTATAAGATGTATAATTGGCAAATATTTTCTTTAAATCTGTAAGTTTTCTTTTCTCTTTGTTGTTTTTTTTTCCTTCAGAGTGCAAAAACTTTTGAGTTTGACATAATTCCATTCATTTCTTTTGCTTTGGTTGCCTATGTTTGGGCGTCATTAAAACACATACAGCAGACATAGACACAGACACACACACACACACCAATGCCATGTGGGTTTTTCCTATGCTTTTTCTAGTTCGATACTTTCAAGAGTTACATTAGAATCTTTCATCAATTTGTCATTGATTTTTTTTATATGCAGCATTAGTTATGGGTCTAAATTCATTCTTCTGCCCATGGGAACTCAATTTTCCCAATACTGTGTATTAAAGAGATTGCCCTTTCTCCAACAAGAAGTCTTGGTATACTTGACAAAGACTGGCTTCTTTCTAGGCTCTCTATTCTGTTCAGTTGTAGGGATGTCCACAATGTACTGCTCACTACAGCTCTGTGACGTGTTTTAACATTGGTAAGGCCACCAGCTCTGCCCTTTCTCAGTGCTGCTTTGGTTGTTTGGAGCCTTTCATAGTTTCCTAAGAATTTAAGATTTCTTTTATAAATCTGTGAAAAATATTACTAATTATAAAAACAGAAATTGTATTGAATCTGTAAATGACTTTAGGTAATATGAATATTTTGACAATTTATTTAATATTTTAACAGTTCAGGGGTACTTAGTGCTTTTTGAGAGAATGGGACACATTTCCCAGCATCCACATGGTGGCTCACAATTGCCTATATCTCCAGTTCCAGGGACCTAGATGCCCTCTTCTGGTCTCTGCTAGCACCAGGCACTCAGACTGTGCACATATGCATGCAAGCAAAACACACATAAAATAAAATAATAAAATAAGATATTTTTAAATTTTTATTTAAAAGTATTAATTCTCCCAATCTGTGGACATGGGTCATTCTTCCCATTACTTGTTGCTTCTTCAATTTCATCAGTATCTTCTCTTTCTCAACACACAGAGATTTCACCTTCTTCACCACGTGTCTTTCTGAATGTCTCTTTCCTCCCTCCTTTCCCACTTTCTTCCCCCTGTCTCCACGCTATTATAGATGGAATTGTTTTCTTTGCTTCCTTTTGGGGCTGTTTATTGCTTGTGTCAGGAACACCACTGAAAGTTGCACATTGATTCTCGTATCTGAATTTGCTGAGGTCATTTAAATCCTAATACTTGCTGGTTCTAATGCGGGGTTTTTTTCTATACCTAATATAAAACCTCCAGAGATTTTTACTTCTTCCTTTTTTAAATTTCCCTTGTAGGCATTGTCATTTGCTTCCTGCTTCTAACTGCAGCCTTGCTCTGCTTTCTCTGTCTGGATCCCAGGTGGAAAGTCAGCAGGCTAGTTGTGATCTTTGCAGAGAGATAACACCTGTCTCCTCTAAGACGTGTGTCTCTGCTGCACCTATCTCTCCGTTATTTTCATTTCAGCTTGCTTTTCTCTACTCCTCAGATGTCTTCCTCAGCATATTGGTTCTTCACAAGCTTGGTTGTATTTTCCATATATTTCTTAATGTCCTAAATTCTTATTACCAACTTTTACATTCACTTTGCTTTAATTGGGAAAAACTCCCGACGTATTCGAATGCTCTTAAATGCATTAAAACTTGTCTTGCGGTTCATCGGGATCTATCACTGAGCAGGCCCTGTGCACACAAAGAGATTGTGTATTCTGCTACTGTTGATGGAGATGCTCTTTGTGTGTATATGTGGATTATTTGAGGCAGGGTTACTCCAGGTGATTGAGTTCTCTGCCTGGCTCACTCATCTGTCATTGAGAGTGGGATACTGAAGGCCTCTTCTACTCCTGAACTGCTTTCGCGGTCCCTCTTCGCCTCTCTTGATAGCTTCTGTGCAGATTTATAAGGTTCAAGGTTGGGCACTGTAGTGGCTTGAGTGCCAATGTCCCCCACAGGCTCAGATATTTGAACATTTGATCCCCAATTGGTGGCACTGCTTGGGTATAACAGGTGTGGCCTTGCCTGAATGGGGCCAGGCTGTGAGCGTTTATAGTCTCACCCCACGTCCAGCTAACTCTCCCTGCTTCGTGCTTGCATTTGAAGAAGTAAGCTCCCAGCTTCCAGTCCCTGCCATCACCTGCTACCTGCTCCTATGCCTCACTGCCAAGACTCTTCTCCCTCTGGAACCATGACTCAAAACCAACTCTTTCTTCCGCAAGTTGTTTGACACATATGTTTACAATGAACAAATTGATGAATTTTCCCCTTTATCATTATTTAACAACCTTATTGGTTCTCATGTCAGACTTTATTTACAGCGCGTTTCTTTTGATGCAAACATGGTCATGCACTCCTTTGGTTACCATCTGCACAGACCATCTTTGCCCACCCCTTCATTTTCATCCTGTGTGTGTCTTTGTTGCTAAAGGATGGCTCTCGCAGGCAGCATACTGTGGAACCTTGTTTGATTGCTCTGCTAAGATTTCACTCACCCACTCTATGTCTTCTATTAGATAACGTATCTTGGTCACATATAAAATAATTATCGATAGGCAATTTTGCTATTTTCTGACTCTTGTGTATCCTAAGTTTCAGTCCCTTATCTTCCTACCCTATGCTGTGATTTGATACGGTTTTATGGTGTATGTTTTGATGCTTTTTTCTTTGTCTTTTGTGCACCTGCTAGGGGTTTCTGCTTTGTGGGTATCATGAGGATTATAAAAAAACATTTCATAGTAGTGACAGTCTATTCTAAGTTCACAGAACTTAGCCTCATTGCAAATACCATCTCAACACATTACTAACTCACTCATGTTGCTAGAGCTATCACAATGTGTATCTTCTTATCCTTTATATCCATTAACAAATTAGTAACAGACAATAACACATATATGTTCTGAGAAATGTGTTACTAGGCAATTTCAACGTTCTGAGCTGTAAAATCATCACAGAGAGCATTCACACATGCTAATATGGCTATAGTGTCCTTAGGCAATACATTCTTATGTGACCTCTGTAGCAGATGTAATTCACCATTTACTAGAAGGCCATTATAGTTTATGAATATCATTTTTCTTTTTAACTTTTCTTTTACTCTCTAGATTGTGCCTTTATTTCAGAAACCTTTTTAAATTGTGTTTATTAAGCTATACATTTTTCTCCACTCCCCTCTCTTCCTCCCATCTTCCTTTCTGTTCTCTCTGGTGATCCCCATGCTCCGAATTGAGATTTTTGTCTCTTTTACCTTCCTATGTAGATCCATGAATGTCTCTCTTAGGGTCCTCTTTGTTGTCTAGGTTTTGTGATTGTGAATTGTAGGCTGGTTTTTCTTTGCTTTGTATCTAAAAGCCACTTATTATATTTGTCTTTCTGGGTCTGGGTTACCTCACTCAATATGTTTTTTTTCTAGACCCATCCATTTGCCTGCAAATTTCAAGATGTCATTTTTTTTTTAGCACTGAGTAGTGCGCCATTGTATAAATGTACATTTTCCTTATTCATTCTTCAGTTGAGGGGTATCTAGACTGTTTCCAAGTTCTTGCTATTACAAATAATGCTGCCATGAACATAGTTGAGCACAAACTTTAAAGAAAGAAATTGAAGAAGATACCAGAAAATTGAAAGTTCTCCCATGCTCTTGAGTAGGTAAAATTAACATAGTAAAAATGGCAATCTTACCAAAAGCAATCTACAGATTCAACGCAATGCCCAGCAAAATTCTTCACAGACCTCAAATGAAGGAACAATACTCAACTTCATATGGAAAAACAAAAATCCCAGGATAGCCAAAACAATCCTATACAAAAAAAAAGAAAGAAAGAAAGAAAGAAAGAAAGAAAGAAAGAAAGAAAGAAAGAAAGAAAGAACTTCTGGAGGTATCACAATCCCGTACTTCAAGCTCTATTGTAGAGCTGCAGTAATGAAAACATTCATTACTGTTTCTACAGTAATAGAAACAAACAGGAGGACCAACAGAATTGAATCAAAGACCCAGATGTGAATTCAAACACCTACAAACACCTGATTTTTAACTTAAAATAAGCAAAAAATACAAAATGAAAAAAGAAAGCATATTCAACAAATGGTGCTGGTATAACTGGATATCAACATGCAGAAGAATAAATACAGATCTGTATCTATCACCATGCACAAAAACTCAAGTTTTTTTCAAAGACCTCAAACTAAAACCAACCACACTGAACCTCATAGAAGAGAAAGCGGAAGTACACTTGAACACAGTGGCACAGGAGACCATTTCCTAAATATAATCCCAGTAGCACAGACACTCAGTGCAACAATAAATAAATGGGACCTCCCAAAACTGAAAAGCTTCTATAAAGCACAGGACATGGTCAACAAGACAAAATGGCAGCCTACAGATTGGGAAAAGATCTTCACCAACCATACATCAGACAGAGGACTGATCTCCAAAATATACAAAGAGCTCAAGAAACTTGACATCAAAAGAACAAATAGTCCAATTTTTAAAAAATGGGATACAGACTTAAACAGAGGACTCTCAACAGAGGAATCTCAAAGGAAAGACACTTAAGGAGATGTTCAACACCCTTAGCCATCAGAGAAATGCAAATCAAAACAACTCTGAGATTTCATCTTAACACGCATCAGAATGGCCAAGGTCAAAAACACTGATGACAGCTTATGCTGGAGAGAATGTGGGGTAAAGGGAACATTCCTGCATTGCTGGGAGTGCAAACTTGTACAGTTCCTTTGCAGTATGACAATTTCTCAGAAAATTAGAAAACAATTATCTCAAGAGCCAGCAATATCACTCTTGGGTATATACCTAAATGATGCTCAATCATACCACCAGGTAGGTCATGTGCTCAACTGTGTTCTCTTTAACTTTTATATTAGACTGAAATTTGATTTATACACCTCCGTTACTATGTATGAGTGTTCTAAGTTTTCCTATAGATGTGTCCTTTTCAGTTACTCTAGACTTCTGCTTATTTTTCAATGATAGCCAGCTTGTGGAATACACCTTACATGGGATACACCTTACGTGGCTAGTAAATCCAGTTACTCACTATGCTCTTACTCAGGAAAGCAAGCCAGTGAGGTCCAGATGGGAAAAGCATTTTCCTGGAACCCACGAAGAGCATCAGGTATGGTGGGGTACATCTGCAATCCCAGCACTCCTACTGAAAGGCAGTAGATGGATACAGGAGAGTCACCAGGAAGCTCCTGGGTCTGGAACCTGGAGCACGAGTGCAGTGGGGAGAAACAAGGGACCTTGCCCCAATGATCTAGAAGGCTAAAAACAACATCTGAAAATTCTCCTCTGACCTCTATGTGTCTAGTACACACACACACACACACACACACACACACACACACACACACACCTGTGGTTAGTAATCATAGCCAGGAAGAAATGACACACATTTCAGGTATGTCTGTGTCTTTGACCAAATCCTTAAAGTATTCAATGCTCACAATGACCCCTTCCTGAAACAATACTTTATTACAAAGGTAAATAAGGCCCAGAGACATCATATTGTCCAAGTTTAGGCAACCGCTATGTGGTAAAGCAGAGATTTGAACTCATAACTACAAAGTCAACTCTCTTTCTCGTCAGACCTCCCAGGTTGCCAACAAGACCTCCAACACTTTCCAGTGTCCTGCGCTGGTTGGGGAATGTGGAGCCAGGGCTTTAATTCCTGATTTGACCACTGAGTAATTTAGGTCAATTTACCCTTTAAAGGGTTTTTCTGACTCCACTCAAAATACAACTGCACTTAGCATAGGACCAAAAAGAATGAATTAGCGCTTATAAAGTTCTATGCGAAGACTAAGTATACTTTTATTTCTTAAATATTCTCATATACAGATACAATTATGGTCGCAAAAAAAGGCTTTAAATTAAGATTGGATTTCAATGTTTCCATTTCCTGGCTAACCAAACACCAAGTGATGTTTTCCAACCAGCATAGATAGTGTTTGCTCGGAGTCCAAAGAGCAAATGTTAATACTTGTGGTAAGTTTCTGAGAATTTATAAGCATTAACCCCAAGTAAACAGGTCCTAGAAAAAAAGCCAAAGTACCCAAACCGATGAATATTCACCAACATTCCCCATGCAGAAACCATGTGTACCCAGACCGATAAATATTCACCAACAATCCCCATACAGAAACCATGTGGTACCCAGACCGATAAATATTCACCAACAATCCCCATGCAGAAACCACATGGGAGTAGGAGGGTCCTGATTCAGAAGTAACCCAATGCTGAGACGGAGCAAGTCAGGACTTTCATTTTAGGCTCGCCTGGCTGCCTGTGACGAGCCTGTTCACTCTGGCTGGAGAAGCCAGGGTTAGGCAGAGGACATACATGCTCCTAGTGGGGTGGGAATAAATTCCGCACAGGTAAGGAGGCTTCCTTGTATTCCTCTGACAAATCGGGAACTACTTGATGAATATGAACTATTATATGCATTTCATTTTTCTAGAAATATTAAATATTCTGAGAAGCCACAATCAACCAAAAGGTTCTTCTACCAAAAAGTCGGAGCCAAACCATTGCTAAATGTGCTGTTCTCAGTGCCAATGAGACAAACCTAAAACTCAAGATTTACGAAGAAGTGAGCTAAGAATCACCCTTCAGCAAAGGTTGCCTGCAATATATGTTCACTCGTTGCCACAGACCCTCTCTTCCAAGCCTTGAGCTGAGGGTTAATAAACATGATGAATTGATCTGGCTAGGCTACTGTACCTGGAAATTTGTTCAAGCATGATTCTAAATGTTCCCATGAAAGTGTCTTCTAGATAGATTAATACTTAAATCTGTAGACTGCGTGAAGCATCCAGCCCTTCACACTCTAGGTGGGCCTCATCAATCAGCTGAAGGTAATAACAGGAAAAGACTGGCTTCCCTGGAAATAGAGGGACTTTTGTTGTCGGGGGTTTTCTGTCCAGGCTGGTTTCTGTCCTCCCACCAGGTCCCATAACCGTTTAGCCCCAAAGAAATCACACAGAGGTCTATATTAATGATAAACTGATTGGCCCATTAGCCCAGGCTTCTTATTAACTCTTATAACTTATATTAACCCATTATTCTTATCTATGTTAGCCACATGCCTCAGTACATTTTTCAGCCAGGCAATCACATCTTCCTTCTTCTGTGTTTGGTACAGGACTGGGGAGGAATGAGTTTTCCCCTTCCCAGAATTCTCCTGTTCTCATTGACCCACTTCTACTTCCTGTCTGGTCATCCTGCCTATACTTCCTGCCTGGCTACTGACCAATCAGCATTTATTTAAAACATAATTGACAGAATATAGACAATTGTCCCACACCAGACTACTGTCTGAAAAGCAAATGGATGGATGGATGGATGGATGGATGGATGGATGGATGGATGGTGGGTGAGTGGATGGATGGATAGATCTCTGGTGAATATTCTAAGGTTATATCTTTAACTGAACTTGATTGATATTTTAAGAAGGTGCAAAAACAATACTGGTTCTATAAAAACCATTCTTGGAACTTTGATCTTTTCCCTGGTTGGCAGAATATAATGCCATGCGCTCTCATGGTGCCAGGTAGGGGCAGTGAGTACAGCTCCCACACAGCCTGTGGGCATGATGATAAGTAGCTCGCACTCCACAGAGTACTTTGTACCATCTCTGGCTAATTTAGGATGCAGGTTAGTATAGCAAATGAATTTTCCCTTCATCATTTTCAAGTTAGTATGGGCTATGACCACCGCTGTGCAGGGCAGAGCCCTTGTGAGGGGTGTGTGTGTGTGTGTGTGTGTGTGTGTGTGTGTGTGTAAACCCTGACTTTCCATCCAGTTGTAACTGTCAACCACCCCTCAGGATCTAAAGAGTATTTACCAGGCATCACGTGGAGCTACCTTCCTATGCCACCTTGGTCCCAGGTACTTCTCAAGTGTTCCAAATACAATAGGTCCTAAGCCGGCCAAGAGGTCAAGGCCCAAATTCCGGCTATGACACTGTTTGGCTGCATGGCCTCAGGAAGTTGCATCACCTTTCTCTGCCTCGAAAGCTTTGTCCTTCAAGGAAAAGAGTCTGAGTTGCATGAAGTTGTCATGAGGATTAAACAAGTGGCTACAGTGAAGCATTGAGAGACACAGCTGACACTGAGCAGGGCTCCACTGGAGTCCGTCACAGGCTCCTCTCAGATGACATCTCGCTCTGCCGTTCCTTCTTCCCCTGTAAGAGCACCTCCACCATGGATGTACGATACCCAAACCTGATCCCATCGCTGTCTCCTGCCTCCCTGGCACCACCTCACACATCACTATCTAAACTTGGTTTGCTCACTGGATTTGTGCGCTCACCACTAATCCTGGGCTTGGCACTGAGTTTGGAACAAACAATTACCCAAAGGCCAAGTGCTCTCCATTCGGGAGACTGTGCCATCTTCAATTCCTCCCCCTTGGATTACTGGTGATATGGAATCAGTTTTCAAACACCTCCCATCCTATACTATCCTTCACAGTGACACTGTGTCCTCACTCAGGCAGCTGCTTCTCTTAGCCTCTAGAATAAATCTCATGACACTCCGGTCTTCATTGTCACCTCCCATATTATTTTCACAGAGGGCTTTCTGAGCACGCCCTCCCTCTGAAGCCTGCCCTCCACAGTGGTCCCTGCCTCTCATCTCTCACTCCCATCACCTGCTCAGAGGCTTCCATGTCCTTCTATGTCCAAGTAACTCACCTTCTCCCCATCGTCCTTCTCTTTCCAGCTGGATCTTCATCTGTCCATGTCTAGAGTCCAGGTACTCTTCACAAACCAGAGGATACCCTGGCCAGTCTGGAGGTAACTGAGGGGTCTGCCGAGATTCTGCTTACAAGAGGGTCTGAAAAGCCCCGCTGGAGATAAACTCATCCTGAGGAAAGAAGGGGCCAAGCCACACAAGTGTATTCCAAGGATAGCCTGGAAGAAATAATTTCGAGTCTAGCATGGTGTCTGCCGCTCAAACTGCCCTTGGCCAAGGTCACGGAGATGCATTCCCAAACCACGTGTCACCATCCGCTATGCTGATCAAACATTTCTTGAGTGCCTATGTGGGTCAGGCTCCATACTGAGCGCTGTGTATGAGAATCGGCAAGACACACCCATAAACTAGCCTTAAGACAAACAGTCTCAGTGTGGTTCTTGTTTCCTTTATTTACTAGTTTACTTTTTTTAACCCTTATGTTAAATTTATAATCTGCAAATTTAAGCATCCCTGTAAAAGAGGCTGAGCCCAGGAAAACCTGGCTTTTGGATCCTCACGTGAGAGTGAATGGACTTGGGGATGAAGGCTTTTCCATCTTCATAAAGATGCTAATATCAGTTAAGGCACGAAATGGCTCGCCTATATCAGGAGCCAGCTGGGCTAACAGGATCCCAGAATACAGATCAATGTCCACAGTGTCAGGGAGGCATCAGAGGCGGCAGGTACCATGGGGACCTGTGAGTGTCACTGTGACTGTGTGTACAGGCTTCTGTGTGTGTATGCTAGGACCCTCTACCTGCCTCAAGAGACTGTCCTGGGGGAATCGGCATTGTTTCATTTCTCAAACACAAATGTGCTGGCTATTCTGAGGGCACACACAGTATCTTAGGTAGCCAAATCAGAAACAAGCCCAAAATATGCACACAACAAACTTCTGTTAAATTAAAATGAATATGAAAAAATATTTAAGTAAAATAGCCACAGTCTACAAATGCATACAGCAGTAAGTGTAAAGTATATACATCGTTATGTGGGGTTTTCTCCCCTCTTAACATAAATACATGCCTTTCTTTCTTCACCTTACTTTAAAAGCTTAAACTAGAATTAAAGCAGAGTTGATTATGGGTGGCCATTTCAAATACAAATAATAGATTCTCATGATGAGAGAAGAGAAGAAAAGAAAAGAAAAAAGAGGAGAGGGAAGGGGATGAGAGGGGAAGGAAGGGGAGAGGAGGGAAAGGGAAGGGGAAGGGGAGAGGAGGGAAAGGGAAGGGGAAGGGGAGAGGAGGGAAAGGGAAGGGAAGGGAAGGGGAGAGGAGGGGAAGGGAAGGGAAGGGAGGGGAGGGGAGGGGAGGGGAGGGGAGGGGAAGGGAAGGGAAGGGAAGGGAAGGGAGGGAAGTTTGGAGGAGGACTGTGAAAAGAAGAGTACCACACAAACACCTGGTGGAGAGAACCGTGGGATGAAATTAGATTCCATCACTGGGAATTTCTAGGCAATTTTCTTCTGCTTTCATTACAGTAATTCCCCGCCCCCCCCCCATGTCAGCAGAGATGGGATCAGGATTAAAACAGAAGGGTTGCCCAGGCTCATTCATTATCTCTGATAATCTGGATTGCTCTGAGAGATGTTGGGAGATGACCCATCAGGTAAAGGCGGTTGCCTCCAAGCCTGACAACCTGAGTTCAGTCCCCAGGATCCACTTAGTGGAAGGTTAGAACCAACTCCCAAAAGGTGTGGAACCCTTGCCCACACACATGCTCACAAAATAAACCAATAAATAGTCATGATTTTTAAAGTGTTAGCCTGTTTTCTAGACAAACCACTTCAATTACAGGTCCAGTAGCCACAGCTTTGTCCCCTATGGCATGACTCGTCACGGTCACCAGCCATTACACCCTGGGAAAGCCACAGCCATGACTAAGCAGCTAACAGGCCCTCCAAGTTCATTTTCACCCGTTGTTTTCTGAGGCAGCCATAAAAACATGGACATGACACAGACAGAGCGTGTCTGGTTTTATTCACTGTCTGCTTGCAAGGAAAGAGGAGCAGCTGTAGTAGAAGGAGGAGGAGGCTGAAGCCCGAAGCCAATTTTTATCACTCAGGGCTGGAGATTAGAAGCAGTCGCTTCGTGTTCTGAGCTGTTTGCCGTAAGAGAAACCAAACTCCCTCTGCATTGCTGCCTCATGAAAATCTAAAGATACATGCATTCCTCCTCTTATACAGCAAATGTGTGTTTGGGGGTGGGGTGTACACGCATGGGAGGATGGGCATTCACACGTGTGTGGTAACACGTAAGGATGCATAGGTTCCTGCTTCTGAAAATGCTAAATACTGACTGGGAAGGGAATAAAGACTGCACCGTTCCGCAGCGGACCAGAAGTCCCGGCACGTTTCTCTCTGTGTTCCTCCCTGCAGACTCTCCCACATGCTTCACCTTGACTCAACCCCTACTGCTCACACCAGCACACCAACCCCGCTCTAGAGAGAGTCTCTGACTCCTGGGAAAGGTGCCCAGTACCCAGCAGCACTCAGCACAAGGTCAACAGTTGACGGGCAGCAACTGCAGAAATGAACGCAGCATAATAGATACAGGTCCACATAAGGCCAGCAAGATGTTTACAAACAAAAAACCAAAACCAACCGGGCTGTTGTAGCCAGGGTGGGTGAGGATGCTAGTATCAGACCCCAAAGGAAAGTGGCCCTTAAAAAAATTCAAGGGAGTATCCCTGAAGCCAGAGTATACGGGTCACTTCAAGCTAAATGACCTTACACAAATCAGAGTCCTTTTCAGATTCAGCACCTGCAATCGAACATTATAAAGACATCCTACTTCACAGGAGCCAGTGAATGAATATGCTGGAACACTCCGTGCAGCAGCTGGGCTACTAAGTTAGGCTGAGCGCCGGTGCTGATGCTGAAGGTGGTGGTAAAGGTGGGGGACAGTGATGGGGATAATGTGGGTGATGATGGTAATGGAGCTGGCAATGGTAGTGATGGGGGATGGTAGTAAAGGCAGTGATGGTGTGCTGTGGTACTGACAGTGTGCTGGTGGCTGCTGTGGTGGTGGTCCTGAGCGGTGATGGCGGTAGTGATTGGATGATGGGAGAGGTGGGGGTGGCAGTGATGTCAGGGGCAGTCACAGTGGTGCAGGATGGCACTAGTAAAGGTGGTTTGGGGAGGGGTGATGATGGTAGGAATGACGGTAATGATGGGAGGATGGTAGAGGTGTCAGTCGTGGTGATGGTGGTTGTGAAGGTGATGTTGGTGGCGATGGCGATGGTGGCGGGGATGATAATGATAATGATAGCCATCCTTATATTGCGGTGGAGGTGGTGCTGATGGGGGTCAAGGTGGTGGTAGTTTTGACAGTACTTTCCTCTGTGTCCAGTACAAGCTAAGAAAGAGCACAGCCAGAGAAGCCATAGGAAGATACCGAACTCTGCTTCTTGCAGACAGCATGTTGAAGAGAATGAACTCTCTTCAAGACTAGTCAAGGAACAGGTAGCTAGGTCTCAATGGCAGCAAATGAGAAACAGCATGGGTTCTGGTAACCGAAGTCAGGTGAGTTCTACACGGTGAATTTTGTGTGACTTTGTTCCGATGAACTGAAAAGACCCAGAAACTTCTACTAAAACGCTGGTGAGCACAAGATCAGTTTATCACCGGGCTCAGAGAACTGTGGCTAAGGCGAGTCTCTGCAACAGTGCAAAAACCAGAGCCAGAAAAGAGAGTGAGCCGAGGCAGAGCGAATCCGGGCTCCTACATCAGAGAGGAGAAAGGAGTTAATGCCAGACCCAGGGGCTTTGCACATTTGTTTGGGCTTTGCATACTTTGTTTGGGCTTTGCACACTGTTTTAAGCAAGCACAAAGTATGCGTGGTTCACCCCATATCTTAGGTTCAGTCATGAACTGTTTTCATCTATTCACCCATTTGTCAAACATTTGTGCACAGGAAGGAGGCCAGAGCTAACCTAGTGAGGGGGCTAGGATGAGGAGCCGCTCGCTGCTAAAACTCATAGAACTCAGACTGAGTTCTACATGACTGATGAGCGATCAGAGATAGGGGAGCACCAGATCTTGAGGACAGGTCACAAATGGCCTTAAGAGTGTAGGAAGAAGTGTGGTCTTTGTTCCAAAGGCAATAGGAGCTGGTGGTAGACAAGTGCCCTACCAACAATGCTACAATGCCACAGGTGAATCCCCAAAATTTCGTCTAGACCCTATGGCCCATAATGAACTAAAGTTGAAGTTCCTTTGCAAAGTCATCCCCGACACACACACACACACACAAGGATCATTCTTGAGGGGTTGCTCTAAGCAACATTATCTCCTCCTGATAGCAACACAAAGTTAAGCAATGGCGCCTTACAAGAGGTAAGCAAGGACCCAGCACCCTTTTGTTTGAAAGACAGAATTGTACTGAAACAAGCCACACTTTCATTTCCTGTCACTTTTGGAAGACTTTCCAAGGCCAGCGCTTTGCCAGTCCACTATTAGAATCTCAAAGGCAGAAGGAAGGGCTGTGAGTCACCACCGAGGTAAAAATAGTGAGTGTGCTGGATAGGGACCAGCCATTCACCGCCACAGCCAAGACACAGCTATTTCCATGTTTGAGGATTAATCTCAGAAATGCCCCTGCTTTTGGAAACTCTTATGGGAAGGTTTTTGTGGAAGCGGTTACAGACTTTCCAGAGAGATGGGGTATAAAGGTAACAATTTGATCGGAGGAAATTTGCCATGAACCTGAACTTGTGAAGTTGCATACTTCTTTATCCAGATCCGGTGTTTGGAATGGTTTGGAGGTTGAAGACAGGACTAAGACCCTCTTAAACTACCGTTTGACCGTCCTAGCGCTGCCCAACAGCAAATGCAGCCACACCTGAGACGTTCTCCATGTTGACCCTCTATTCCTGTTCTGTAGAGAAAAGCTCCACACCATGGGATGAAAGGAGGGAAGAAACGTCCTTACTCGTAATGATATTTAATCTAAACTAAATCTGAAACGCAGTGTAGAGAACACGAGAGACTTTTCCTCAGCCCTCCCCTCCCTTCCCCCAAAGCATGGCTGGGCTCCCCAAATTCACACCTCCAAATAACTTTAAGACATCAAAGCTCCATTGAAATGCATACTTTGTCATGGGTAACATGGTGAGTCATTTATAAAAACAATTACTGGAATGGAGCCATTGCGTCATTTGGCCAGTCACAGGGCAGTTTCTACAGTACTAGCGAAGACGCTTTGGGTCCTGGGGAGAAAGCCAGAGGATGAGCTCTGGGTGTGGGCCCAGGAAGACTAAAAGGAGCCTTGCTACCCCACTTCCCAGTTTGCTGGAACTGACCCGCCCTTATTGTTTGAGTAGTTTGGCCTGAGATCGTGGGAATTGCTGTGACTGCTGTCGAGAGCTTTCTAGTGAGAGCCGCCGGCCTACGGAAAGAGAAAGGCGAGAGCCGGAGCTCGTGCTCCTCCACTGCGTGACTTTGGAAGTTTTCGTTAAAGCCTTGGAAGCTCAGCTTTGCTTCTGTAAAGTGGGAAGAATACGTGCCTAATCTCAGAGAGCGCCCGTGGGGCCAAATCAGCTCGTGAATGGGGAAAGGCGCCGCAAGTAAGGCGGAAATTCCAAGGACCATGTTTGGTCCAGAAACCACACCTTTTGGTATCTACCCAAAAGCGTTCAAAGGTTATGAATACACACACACACACACACACACACACACACACACGCATGCATGCACACACACGCACACACATACATTCTCACACCCCAAAAGAAAAACATCTGTACATAGGTGCTTAAATCAGTTTTTCTTTTATAATTTCCAAGACGTGGATGAACCCAAGATGCCTTTCATTTGGTGAACTGATAACCAGACACATCTATATGAGATAATAGGATTCAGAGGTACAAAGCAATGAGCAACTGAGCTCTTGAGGCCCGAAAAGACAAAAAAGAACCGTAAATGAATACTGCAAAGTGAAAGAAGCCGACCAGAAAGAGACAGCGTTAAAATACAATTCCCAACCTCCTGGCTTTGTGGAGAAGGAAGAAACTAAGATTCAAATTAAAGGGCCAGCCGGGCGGTGGTGGCGCACGCCTTTAATCCCAGCACTCGGGAGGCAGAGGCAGGGGGATCTCTGGGAGTTCGAGGCCAGCCTGGTCTACAAGAGCTAGTTCCAGGACAGGCACCAAAGCTACAGAGAAACCCTGTTTCGAAAAACCAAAAAAAAAAAAAAAATTAAAGGACCAGTGGTTGCCAAGACTGTGGAAGGATAGTCAGGTGACATGGAGTACAAGGACACTTTAGGGCAGTGAAACTATTCTGTACGATAGTTCCAGAGTAGGTACAGGACACTATCCACCTGTCAACATCCACAGAATGGACAGCACAGGATGACCCCAAATGCAAACACCCCGCTGCAGTGAGCCAAAGAGCTGCTTACAGTTCATCAACAAACCCCGTCCTCTGCAGAGAGGCATCCAAGGCTCTCCCTCAGTTTAGAGGACTGGAGTGTAGAAATAGCAACTTCAGGCTCTTTTGCCCCAGGCCAGATGCTGTGTTAGTGTTTCTGTGGTATAATCCGCAGGCAGCGCACCCCACTCCTCAAGCTGCAGACAGCCTTCCTTGGGCAACCAGCCGGCCATCGACGCTGAACTTCAGTAGACATAGCCCTTTCCTTCTCTTCCCGTGCCCTCTCACGGACTTCCCTCCGTCCTGCTCGCTCACTGTTTCTCCTCACTTACACCTGCTTCGGCCTGAGAGTGGCCTTTCTACAGCCACAGCTAGGAATGGCCTCCAGCCATCTGCTAACTTTATCTCCTTATGGTCCTCCCTCACCCGGTACTCAACCACCTTCAGAAGTCTGTACTCCTGGAATACTTCATCCTTCCTTGACAATACCACCAAAACAATGAGCAAAATAAGACTTTTCTTAGAGTCACCCAGGAGCTAGTCTCTCAATGCAACCCATGCACTGATCGGGCCCAAGCCAACCAGGAACCTTCAGTTACCTCAAGCCAAGGAGCAAATACTTAAAAAAAAGGAACCATTATTCAGGCCAAGAGATCTAGTGCACTAATTGGACTTTCCATATCAGCCAATGTTGGGAAATACATCCTAATAATTAACATAACTTAAGTGAAATAAGTCAGTCACCAAAGGGCAGCTATTTCGTGATCCTTACTCATGTGAGACACTTAATCAAATTCGCAGGAGCAGAGAAGGGAGTAGTGTGGGAAGGAAACAGGAAGCTGCTACTTGGGGGTAGAAGATGTGGTGGTTTGAATAAGAACACTCCCCTCTTATATCTGCATGCTTAGACACCACATGGTGAACTGTTTGGGAAGAATTAGGAGGTGTGGCCTTGTTAGAGGAGGCGCCACTGGTAGTAGGCTTTGAGGCTGCAAAGCCTGCGCCAGGTCCTTTCTCCCTCTCTCTCCTTCTCCGCCTGCTGCCTACAGATCAAAACGGAAATCTTTCAGCTGCTTCTCCAGCACCATGCCCGCCCACGTCCCGCCATGATGCTCAGACTAACCCTCTGAAACTGTAAGCAAGTCCCCAGCTAAATGCTTTCTAAGAGTTGCCTGGGTCATAGTTTCTCTGCACGGCAGTAGAACAGTAATTAAGACAAGGAGCGGGGGATACATTTTCAGTTGCACAACAAGGATGTGTTCTGGAGACCTACTGCATAGCCCTGCTCCTCTAATTAATAATACGGTAGAAGTTAGAGGCATGGTAAGCAGATAGATGTTAAATGTTCTTATTATAACTAAGTCCAAACAAATAATAATGCCAGGAATCTCAGGTCCGGCTCACAAAGCATGGATTTCAAAAAGAATTTTTTTTTTCCCCCAAGAGGATGAAGTCATTTGCTTGGATGTGAACCACTGCAGCCACCCAATGTTAGAGTTCATTAAATAAACCATGAGTTTGAAAAGGAAATAAATAGCAACCAATGGGTCACTTTCACAATAGAATCGAAATGATCCGGAATTGCAATTCAACATTCTTCTCAAGCAATTGTGGAAAAAGTTTGCCGCCTGTGTCTTCATCTGTAGCCACAATAGACAACAGTTTTTTTTCTGTTTATGAAAGAGAAGGCTTCTCTAAGAATGTGCTATGCAAAGCGAAGAGCCCATTGGTTCTCCCCTTGGCTGCGCTGAGGAATAGAAGGCAAAAAATATCTCTGTCTCCCCAGCAGGTCAGTTCCAGACACCTGGAGCCGGACACTGGGCAGCATGAGCTCGGGTATTGCTTAACCACACTTTCTTCTTGTACCGCAACCTGCCCTATACTGCTAGATGTGTTCACAAGTTTATCTCTTCACAAAGACTGAGCCAGGCCTGTGTTCCCCAGAATCATCAGTAGAGAAGGTTTACCTTCCTTCATTTTGGGGTTCCTTGTCTTTGTCACATTAAGGAACATGTCTAGGTATTCCTTTGGGGAAGTCTAGGTGGCTTGACTATCTCAAGGATAGCCAGGATCCCAGAGTCTCAAGTCCCACATAGTAACGATAACCTTAACAATTAATGAAGATTTTAGTAAACACAAGAAATAACCTGGAGTAGAGATACACCAGGCAGTAGTGGCACACGCCTTTAATCTCAGCACTCTGGAAGCAGAGGCAGGAGATCTATGTGAGTTGGAGGCCAGCCTGGTCTACAGAATAAGTTCCAGGACAGTTTGGACTGTTATACAAAGAAACTCAGTCTCAGAAAACCAAAGGAAAAAAAGGAATATAAATACATATTCCAATAAGCATGTTAAAGCACATTCATAAACAAAATACTATATAAAAATTTTATCTCTCGCGTAGTTAAAAAAGAGTATATAAGCAAACATCCTAAAAACTTGGAAAGAATTTGGGTCCCAGGGCAAGGGCAGTGGTTTAGTGCTTGCGCAGCAGAAGTAGGGCCTTAGACCCCATCCCAACATTGTCACCTTCCACACACACCCCAAAATTAGGTTACAGTTACTAAAACAAAACCTAAAAGAAACAGCATTGTTTTTTATCATGTTCCTGAAAACCTGCTTCTTTAATAAATCTTCTATTTTTAAAAAAATTAATTTTCTGTGTATTAGTGTCTGCATGTATGTCGTCAGTGCAGCACGTACATGCTGTTCAGTCTCAAACCAGAGACTGACTGTTGAGGTGCCTACTTAACATATCAAAGCAAACCTGGCCTCCAGGTTCAGCATCCCAGTCCCTACATGTTAGAGGGTAACATACCTGTTATATAACATACCTGGCAAACCCCACCCTCTACCCTGAACTCACCAGCCCAGTGGCTGGGCTGTCCTTTCCCCAGATGCTTTTCCCTATATATTCTAGGCATTTTGGTTACCCGACTCTTTTGTACCTTCAGCCTCCTGGCTGCTGCACCTGGTTCCCTTCTCTCCCCTCTTCCTTCCCCTCCCTCTCTCCCCACGTGGTGGCCCAGCTCAGTCTGGTCATTTCCACTTCACTCCGGACCCTCCCAGATGTCTCTGCCTCTGGCTATGCTCTCCCACGTGACTATAACAAACTTCTTCCTCCGCCACTCCTAGGAACAGTCTTGTCCCTTTCTTTCCTTTTCATTTCTCTCTTTTTTTTCATCCACATGCTTGTGCCCATAGAGATGAGGAGAGGGCACAAATCCCTGGAACTGGAATAACAGAGGTCTATGAGTCACCATGTAGGTGCTTGCAACTGAACCCAGATTCTCTGCAAAAGTAGCAAGAACACTGAGCCATCTCTCCAACCTCCCACATCGATTTTCATCTAAACAATGGTCACTTATCTCATCCTTCCCAGTTTTAAATAATATGCACATAATACTTTCACAGTCACAAAACAGACATATATTTTCGAATCCCATAGTTGATGTCTGTCTTCTGGGAGGCATAAAACTTCTAAACATATGTTAAATTTCCAGAGCTAGATGGTGAATGGACATGCTGTGAAACTTGTCACAACAGAACTTTTGGAAGGAGGCTGGGGATGTAACCCAATCAGGACAGGACTTGCCTGATGTGCAAGAATCCCCAGCACTGCATAAACTGGACATGGTGGCACTCATCTTCCATCCTAGCACTATGGAGGTAGAAGCAGCAGGACCAGAAAACGCAAGATTATCCTCAGCTATGTAGAGAGTTTGAGGTCAGCCTTGACTACCAAAGACCCTGATCCACAAACAAAACAAGCAGGGTGGCAGACACCTTTAATTCCAGGACTCGTGAGGCAGAGGCACACAGATCTCTACAGTCTACATAGCAAGTTACAAGCCAGCCAAAGATATATAGAAAGACCTTGTCTAAAAACAAACAAAATAGAACTGGGCAAGGGGGGGAATGAGTGTCGTCTGGGTTATCCCCGCTGTTCCAAACATCTTCTCCAGTTTCAGCACTAGCAGGAAGCAGACTTAAAAGACACACTGCTTTGGAGAAGTGATTTTTCCTTTGTTTCCATAGGAAACTGAGGCTGTAGATTCATTCCAGATTAAGATGGACTATATTTGATCAAGGAAGACCTCCTAAACCTTGACAAATGATATCTATCAAGAAAGGTTTTAACTGGTCTTCTAAGGACTTGGCCATTATCTCAAATTTTCTCAGGGTCCCCATAAGAGTACCAACACTCCCAATCAGCAGAAAGTAGTCTAGAGAACTATGCCCAAATTCCCAAAATATTGTTTATGAATGTTTGTTTTCACTTAAGTGGGGGGTTGATTATAAATGGTTAATGGTCATAGTCAATCTCTTTCTAAGGAGAAAGGGGGAATATGATATAGAAATTATGGGGAAACAGGTAGAAAATTTTGATTAAAAAGTGTAGATTATTGAATCTACTTTAATCCAAAAAAAACTGTTAATCTCAAAATATTTTACATTGGTATAGATTTTAGTTTACTGATGTAAATTTAAAGTCAATTTTATTATATTGTATCTATATTTCTACTCTTGTTTAAGATTATGTTTATGTAACTTATTTTAAAATATAACAATTAAAATACAAATTAACAGTCATCTATAATAGTCAAACTTATAGTCATGTTAGTTAGGTTTTCTAGATAAACAGATATATTTCAGATGCATAGGTAATCTTCAAACACTTCAAAGACCTATAGAATATGACATTTAAAGTGCTTTAAAAACTTAGACTTTTCTTGACAGTGAGACACATCTGCTCCTGGCAGCACCAATTACTTCAAAAGGATGATGGGCATCAAAGAAGCTCCTTATGGAGTTTGTTTTCACTGTGGCAAGATTAGCCAGTTGGGGAAGAAACTTCTTTTGCCTTGACTGCTTGACTATATGCTATATAAACTGGACATGCAGGATCCACAGGAAAGTGATTGCTGAACTTGTTAAAACAAGATGGGACAGTCCTTCAGTGCTCCTGTTTAATGGAAAAGTCTGCCAGACTTTCTACAGGATACAGAGGAAAATGACTGACAGACTGCCAATATAGGTGGGACAGTTTCAAAGTTCCTGCTTCAATGAGAAATCTTCTAGATACTCTAGGCCTACAGGCAGAAGATGGATGCCCAAATGTTACAGAAGAACTTTGAGTGACTGTCCAGGCAGTCAGATATCTGTCATTTTTAGAGTTTTGGGAGTTACTTGCAATATACTTCCTGTTTACTCAGTTAATATTATATTCTTCAGGGGTCTTTGATTGACTTGAAGACCAGATAGTTATAATTATTGTTTTCCTTAGTTAAGACAAAAGATAAATTAGTTTAGACTCACAAAGACAGGCTAAATAATCATGTATCTTCTTTAATTTTTGCAAATAAAAATAGACTAAATATTATAACTATAATTCTTGCTTGATACCTGTTCTATGTAATTTTACAATGTTGAAGTTAAAAACCTTCCCTTTTAATTAGACAGAAAAGGGGAAATAATCTAGGATGTCCTTTTGTATGCTGCAAATATGTGTTGTTTTTACTGGTTGATGAATAAAGCTATTTTGGCCTATGGCAGGACAGAATATAGCTAGGTGGAAAATCCAAGCAGAGAGACAGGAGAAGAAGGACAGAGTCTGAGATATACCAGTCAGTCACTGAGGAAGCAAGACATATAAAAAATAAGGTAATGAGCCATGAACCATGTGGCAAAGCATGGATAAGAAATATGGGTTAATTTAAATGCAAGTGCTAGCTAGTAATAAGCCTGAGCCTTCAGCCAAACATTTATAATTAATATATGCCTCTGAGTGGTTATTTAGGAACTGGTGGGTGGGAGAGAAACCTCCAATTATACCCTAGCACCACAAAAAAAGTTCCTAGCTCCAGTATCCTTTGAAGTACTATTTACAATAGAACAGTAACCACTCAAAAGTTCATCAGTGGAAAATGCTTTAAATTACAACAGCTTCACTCCACTTAGCAATGAAGCCCTGAGGCTAGATGCATGCAGATATATGAATGTCTCTAATTTAATAACAAGCTACACAGTTGGATACAAGTTTTAAAACAAATTCAACAAAAAGTAAAATTAGCTCTCTTCATGTAAAAATTAAATATATGCATTCATTTTGCTCTAGGTAAATGTGCCATCTATTTATTTTGAAATATGGCTCATAAGCTAAGGCTAGCCTCAGATTCACTACGCAGACAAAAACCCCTGAATTCTTGGTATTTTTGCCTATCCCTCCCAAGTGATGGGACGGCACGTGTATGCCACCACATCTGGCGTAAATCAGTTTTTAGAGTACCAAAACACCACATACCAAAATGATAACAATAATTATTTCTGAGGGAGAAACTTGGATAGAGTGGGTCAAAAGAAGCTCTAGCTTTATATACAATGTTCAATATTTTAAAATTTACAACAAAAATGTATATGGATATTTCCTGTGCAAATTTTGGGGGAAAAAAAAACAAAAAGGGTGAAAAACATATGTTAAAGAAGGAAGCTCTTAGGGAGAAAGGCACACACACATGTACTTCCTTGTAAGTAAATGAAGCTTTCAACCTCAAGAAGGGAGGGAGGGAGGGAGGGAGGGAGGGAAGGAGGGAGGGA